>NC_087401.1:10115658-10415658 GCF_031307605.1 Tribolium castaneum | reverse complement strand
AAATCTTTGACAAATAAAATATTTAATTTAAGTAATTACATAATTATACTCAATACGAAATTTGAATTAATTTAAGCAGTTTGATAAAATTTAATTGGTTGTTAAAAGCTAACACCGCCAATGGACCAATCAAATTGCCTCAGTTTGGTCACGTGATCAGTTAATCACGCATTTAATTACGGATTAAATTAATGACGCTTCCGGTCCATAATTTTTTTAATTATTATTGAAAACAAAAAACAAAAAAATTGCCGAATTTGCCTTTTATTAAAAAAGTAACAGAATAATCAATAATTGTTTACCTAATTTCTGTGAATTAATTTACTTTTGCAGTTGACATGATTATTTTTTAATTGATTGTATAATTTTCAGTTCTGCAACTTGTCTATTTTTTTAAAATGAATTAATCACTGTTGCTGACTCCTAATTAATTCTGTAGTTAGTGTTTTTAATTAAGCAATGCAGGTAGTTAAATTAGCATGATGTACTTTTTTTATCCCAAACTACTTAGAATTATGTTAATCTTTAATAAATTAATTATAATGTTTAATAATTTTGGCTGCAGGCCGCTTCGGGTGCAAATTATAATAATTATGTAATTTTTACCCCGAGTCGATTTTCGAAAAATCGCAGTGACCTAGAAACCGTGACCTTGCCGAAAAGCCACCCCCTGTTTAAATCAATACACCCCCGGCCATCAAACATTCAAGACAATCTCGAATCGATAATGATTAATTTCAGACGTGAATCTAGACGGCCGGGCCACCCTGAGCGAACCAGGGTGGGGGGTGAGTATGGTCTGAAAAAAAAATCGCCGCCTCCTACACAGAGAGATGGTGCAGACGAGACGCACAGACGCTCACTTGTTTCGTTTATTATGTTGTTACGTAACACTTATCCCCACTCCGGCGTCGCCAGCCCCCACCACTTTCAGTCTCACAGCACACCGCGATGTTGGATGCTGACTGAGACGCGGCCAGACTTTTTCTAATGTAGTGTGTGTTAGTATAGTTTTTGCTACCATTCGGAGCGCTCGTTTTTTTCTTTTTTTTTCGCGGTTATTGTCATTTATTTTTTCACCGAGCGAGTGACCAGTGCTTGTAATAATCGAAAAAAAGTAAAAAAAAAGTGGTCGATGGATGGCCGATTGGAGTACCGCACCGGCGGCCTGGACTTCCACCAGCCGTCGCCGATGCTCCTCGACAACCACCAGAACTACTCCTCGCACCTGCAGCGCTCCATCGACACGCTGCGCTCGCTGGGCGACCGCCTGGGGGAGCGGCCCATGGACCTCAACCTCAGCCTGATGCAGGAGCGCATGAACCTGGACCTCAACCACCTGCAGGAGCGGCCGCTCATGGACAGGAACAACCTGGAGCGCGGCTACGAGCGGCTGCGCGAGCCCCAGGTGGACATGCGGCACGAGGACTTGAAGTACAGGGAGTACAAGGCGCACCTGGAGAACCTCCGCTCGGAGAGTTCAAGGTCGATGGAAGGGAGGACGGACGAGGACCGGGGCACGACGCCGTCGACGCCGCCCACGCCGATCTCGGTCGGGGAGAACTTCCAAGAGGAAAAGGTAGCTGGGGGAGCGGTGGCGAAGAGTGAACAGTGTGACGTGGTTATTGATTAGTTTTGTCGATTTTTTAAAGCCGTCAAGGTAAACGGCTTTTCGAAAATGAATTACGAGTTCAAGATTAAGGAAATGGCGATTGATTACGATTGCAATTTTGCGAAAACAAAGAAAACGATATTGACGGGGTCGGTGATTTTTTTTTTCATTTGATTAGAATTCGGAAAAGCGCACCTTGAAGTGGCTGTGGAAATGATTTTTGCGTCTAGAACCAACTTAGTAAACCGTTCTTTTTAACCCAGTTAATTAACTATAACATTTGTAACTTTTAAAAACGGCTAAGTATTATTACTGCTAGTTATTTTTATTAAACGTTTCAAGTGTCAAAAACTTAAACACTGTCAAGTCTCAAAATAGTTAACCATAATTAATTATGGCCAACTCTTTAAACGGCAAACGGCCGATTTTTAAGCAGTCTGCGGGTTTCTAAAAGCTACTGACTTTTTTCAATCAATTAGTTTTATTAACTTAAATTACTTTTTAAAATGCCATAGATTCTTTAAAAAGGCAAATTAATTTTTTTCTAGTAAATCTCGGAAAGTTTAATTAAAATTAAACATTTACTTTGAAATTCTAGTGTTATGAAGAATTTCGATTCGTTTGTATTTTTTTAACTCAGTTAACCCTCAAGGTATTTATTTTCTTTTTTCTTTGTTCTTGATTTTTTTTAATTATTAGTATTTTACACGGTTTGCAATTACTATAGTTGCTTGAATTTTGGCATTTTTCAGTGGCAAAGCATCTTTCGGATGATTTTTTAACACTGCTCTGAAAAATACAATTAATTACAGAAACAAAATTATTAATTTAATTTTTTTAAGAATAAGAAAAACATTTCATGTCTGGAAAGTTTAAAAATATTGTTAAAAGTTTTTTTTATTGCTAACTTGAAAGCAGTAAGGGTCGTTTTATAGAAAGCGAAACTGAAATTTAATATATAATTTAGTTGCCATTAATTGCGAATTAAAATTTAATTGCGATTAAAGCGTTCTATAAACTGGCCCTATATTTTGTAACATTTAAAACTGTCTCAGTTTACTTCAAGCACTTATTGATTAAATTATTTGCAGTTATAAAGGTTACTAATTTTTTTAAGTTAGTTTTTTAATTAACTCTTGGCGCGGTTATTGTTCTTTCTCGATTTATAGCAATTCTTTGTTCCAAAATAACTTAACTTAATTATAACTGTTAGCTTACGAGTGAATCTGAGTTAAATTATTTATCATTTTTTATTACAATTATTTATTTATTCATTTATCATTTTTTTTTCTACGATTAGTTGTCATATAACTTTCTGGATTTTTTCAAAAATATAACCACTTTTTCTGTATCTCTTATTTACTTTATTTTCTTATTTTTAATTTAGGTATTACGGTTTAATTAACCTTTTAATTCTTCCAAAGTTTAAATAGTTTAAAGTTACTGAAAGTTCTCTGAAACTTTTCAAAATATTATTCAACAATTCGCTTCAAATTAACTTTCAAACAGTTTTTGCACGAATTAACTTCATTTTAGTATCAAATGTGTGGTAAAAATAACTTTCAAAACAGACACTTTTTTGCAAAATCGTTTATTTTGTAATTTAATTTACACAGTTTTAAATTCTTGCCGAGTTATAGCTCTAAAAGTAACGTATCTAGTTTTTCATTAATTTTTTTTAATATGAAGTGATTTTTTTATGATCGAAACACTTGAACCACACTCGTAAAGTTACATAAAGTTTTCGTTGTTAACTTCCAAACATTAAATTTGTCGTCAAAACAGATAAATTTTAAGTTTCTTCTCAGTTCAGGCATTTTAATTCTTCAAGAGTCTTTTTTTCAATTTACTTTCAAAAATAACTTTTAATTAAACTTTTGAGTCAATAACTTTCAAAACAAAAAGTTAACTTTTAAATTTTTAAAGTTACTGTTAGCTTGCAAAAATTTTCAAAATATTATTTCTACATTTACAAGTCAACAATTTGCTTTGCAATAGTAAGTTGCCAAAGTAACTTGTATTAACTTTCAAACTGCTTTTGCTCAAATTAACTTGATGTTAGTTTAAAAAGTGTGGTAAAAAAAATTTTCAAAACAGCCGCGTTTTTGCTCTTGAAATTTGTTTTGTAATAAAAAATAACCCTCAAACTAAAAAGTAACGTAGTAAAATGAATTTGTTAGTTTTTAAGCGATTTTTTTATTTCTAGTGTTAGTTAACTTTCAAAAATGACGTTTAATTAAATTGGTGCCGACTTTTGAGACCAATTTATTGTTAATAACTTTTAAAACAAAAACGACCTAACCAGCTGACAACTTTTATGTAATTTTTCAAACAGTGGTAACTCTCAGACTGTGTCGACAGTTTGTTTATTAAAAAATAATAATTTTAATTAAGTTTCAAGCTTATCTGGATGCTAGAAATAATAACTTTTATAAAAAAGGTTTTTTGTTTAATAGTAACTTTCAAAGCGCCACTAATTTCTTTGTTCTTTAGTTAACAACAAATAAATTTTAATTAATGTTTAAGTGATTTTAAATGATAAAAACACCAAATTTTATTAAGTTTTTATTATTAGCAACCTTTAAATTTTTGTGCTTGAACTTGCAGTTAACTTTTGACAGTTTTTTTCGTTAAAACTAAGACACCAACAAACGAACTCTTTATTTCGTAAAGCTTTATTCTTAAAATCCCGTTAGTAACTTTCAAATACGTCACTTAACTAACTCTCAGTCTGTGTCAGTATCTTACCTACTACAAAAATAACTTTTAATTTTAATAATTAATATTTATGCCAACTTGGATGGTAAGCACGCTAACTTGTATTAAATTTTTCTCGTTAACGTCCGCGTTTTTATTGTCGAGACAGGCGACTTTGATTTTACTCTCAGGCATTTTTACAATATAACTTTCAAAAAAACTTCAATTTTATGAAGTAACTTTCAAATTTTCGTTAATTTTTGGTAACTTTCAAAATGTGTCAGTGCATAAATTCCCCGAATTAGCGCAGCGCGTAATTTTTTGTAAATTTTGCGTCCCTTCCAGTGCTTAATTCGTTGCAAAATCGCGTTTTGCCCAATTACACATCGGCACATTAATTGACAATTCGATTGTAATTGCACGTTATTAAAAAGGCGGCTAATAGTCGTCCATTTAAAACAAAACAATTATTATTTCCACTCAATTAATTCCTCAAACTGAATAAATCGCCCCATCACTCTTCTATCACAGCCTCCTGCGATAGATAACGCAACTCCAGACAGGGTGATTATTAATTGCAAACATCCGAAGGTCAAGTCCTTTTATCGCTTTATGTGGTAATAATTCGGGCCGCCGATAAATGCGTAGGCGGCTGCGACGCGACGACGGTAATACACCTAGCGCCATCTAGTGTGCGTGTGTAATCCAGTGGCGTGCGTCACCTTCGTCTCGCACGTACGCCTCTGACACGGTTTCGGTTAATCGTCGAAAAAATAGCAACGAAACCGTGAAGATAATTGTTGAGGAAGGTCGATCGGGTTATTTCACAGTCGGCTTGGCACAGGTCCTTATTGGGGGAATTTGGCCCGAGGGGTGGCCTTGAAAAAGCATTTTTCCAAACACACGTGCGAAATTACAATTAATTGGAGTTAATTTGATTTATGCATCGGCGATCAGCCAATGAACTGTTTCATAATTGTGGCGAATTTCGGCGAATTAATTGGATCGGGGGAAAGCAACGAGGAAGTGGTACAGGTCAGGACTGACTAGCTTGTTGTTTGTGTGTGGAAAAACTCGATCGATTTATTAAAAATCCAACTGTTTTGTTATGGTTCAAGAATTCGGAAAGTGAAACATTCGCATTAACTTTTTGTGCGCTATTTTTCCGTTATTAAATAACACACTTATTGTGAGGTTTGGGCTATTTTAACAATATGTAGGTGACCACAAATTGGCAAAAAATTGTTTTTGTTATTACGTTGTATTTCGTTCCAGTTTTTAATGCAAACTCGCTCTTAAAAACATTTTCTCAATTTTTTAACTCGATTGAAAATGGCGGCCTAATTCCAATGCCAGCCATTTTGAATTTGTAATATAAGTGGATTAATTTTACTTTGGGCCCTAATTGAGATTGTAATCTTTATTTTCTTTTAATTTTTAATTGCTTTGTTGTCTGCTTCATATTGTCCGAATGAATTGAAATTTTGCATACTTACGTAATATGCGCGACTTAAAAACAAAAAATAAAAATACTCAAAAGTTATTTAAAAAAAGCTTTTTTTAAATATTCAAATAATAATATAAATATTTAATTATAATTATTTATTTTACTTATTCAAAATGGCGGAGTGACCGTATTTTTGGCCATTTTTGTTGACAGTTCGCAAGTATCCAATAGTTTATGGACAAAGTTCCGAAATAATTTACCAAATTTAACTTTTTTATTAACCAAACGGTATGGACTATTTTCTCAATAGGTAGCTGACCACAAATTGGTAAAAAATTGTTTTGGTTATTAAATTATACCAAAGTCTTTGTTAAATACGGATATTTTTGTTCTAGTTCTTGAAATTTAAATTTTTTTCTCCTTGAAGGATTTTTTTCATTTTGAATGAGAATGAAATTTTATCCAAATCGTTAAATCAAAATGGCGGCCTAATTACAATATTAATACAAGGTGTTGTTTTTGAATTCAAATTTGTTAATCTGTCTACTGTCTTTATTTTTGAATTATTAGACACTTTTCCAAATTTTTTATTCTGTGATCTGCATTATAATCGTCCATTTTGAACAGTTTTACAAATTTTCTATTCAAAATGGAGGAATACCTGAGAGTTTTGCTTTTTTGGACCTTTCATGTTTTTTTCAAATCTTCAAAATATGTAAAGTAGGTAAAGTAAAAAAGGTTCTTTTTACTGGTAACAAAGTTCCTTAATGATATTCTACATTTATGTTGATAAAATTATTTTTGAATTTAGGATTAAAATTTTATTGTTACAATTAACGAATAGTTATGTTCCTCATTCGTTAATATCTTGTTAACGTGTAATTTTTTTTATTTTCTTTTTATTCGTCTCTTAAAAAACACATTAAATTTGTATTACATTGGTAATGTTTTTCTTTTCTGTCATTTTTATAAAACATTTACCTTAAATAAATACAATATTATTCCAATTTCTATAAAAAATGATGGATTAAAGGTGTTTATGACTATTTTTCATTAAAATTTGGAAGTTCATAGGTTTTTATTTTTTTTATATTTTTTACAAAAAGTAATTTGGCAATAATAAAGGTCGGCCATTTTGACTAAAATGGCGAAAATATATAATTTCATGCATTTTTATATATCACTTAGTTTTTGTAGTCAAGTTGGCGGAACAGTAACCATCTTAGTTTTTTAGTAACTTTTAAAATTATACTTTAGTTAGTTTCAGTTCAAAACTCGTTTTCCTAGAATGAAAATGGCGGGAAATTTGAATTGTTAGAGACTATATTTGAGAGTTTATAATTATAAAATGGAAATCTTACACTTTTTTTCAAAAACACATTAAATTTTTATTACGTTGTTATTGTTTTTCTTTTCTGTTATTTTATTTATATCATTGTTTGCCCTAAATAAATACAATATTATTCCTATTGCCATGTAAAATGTAAATTGTTTATGGTTATTTTTCATTCAGATTTGGAAAATTATGTTTTTAAGTTTTCATATTTCTTAATAAAAAGCGACCCGGCAACAAATCGGCCATTTTAAAAAAATGGCGGAAATATGTAATTACATACTTTTTTCTATATCACTTGGTTTTTGTAGTCAAGTTGGCAGACCAGTAACCATTTTGATTTTTTAGTAACTTTTAAAATCACACTTTAGTTTCCGTTCAAAGCTCGTTTTCTAAGAATGAAATGGCGGGAAATTTGAATTGTAATACAGACTCTAGAGACTACTTAGAAACTTTATAATTAAGTATGAAATGGAAACTGAAAAGTTAAAACAAAAGTATGTTTATAATATAATATAATATATTATATAATATATAATATATAATATATAATATATAATATATAATATATAATATATAATATATAAGATATAATATATAATATATAATATATAATATATAATAATATTTTCTTCACTACATTTAACAAGGAGGAATAATTTTTTTTTATTTTTTTGTTAACAATTTCCAAGATATCGATACAAAAAAAAACAAATTTTCTTCTGTTGATCCAAAAATGACGGAAAAGTTGAAGTTTAATAAAGGTTTTTTTAATTTAATTTAATTAAATTATTTGTTAGCATTTTATTGATTCATTTGAATAAATGCAATTTTTTGAGTTGTCGAAAAGCGTTTCTTTCAGCGACGGTATAAATAATTTCAATAAATCTCGCTCAATTCTAAATATAAACAAATAATGAATTAGTCATCGCAATAACAGTGTTATCTCTTAAGAACCGCTGATCTCGGCGAAATCTTCCGCAGATAACCGATTGATAACCAACAACTTAAATTTTAATTAATTAATTTCGCTATTCACGTGATTGTGATTTTCCAAAATTAGCATCAACGTCACCGAAAAAACCCCTTCTTTTATTCCCACCGTTCACACTCGACCAATTTCGAAAAATCGAATTCATTAAAACCGACCAACCTTGATCCGACTAATTATAAATTCTCGAATCTTTGCACCGAAAAATTAATTTTTGCATATGCAACTCGTTTCGTGTTATATAATAAGCCGACTTCAAGGTAGTCTAAACTATTCCAACAGCACAATCAATTTCGAATTAATTTCAAGCACTTTAAAAGTACTAGTCAATAATCGACTCCAGTTGTAAATTATAAATTGATTGGACTTGAAGTAGTTGCTAATACTGGGGGTTGTTCTGTAAATTATCGCACGCCACTGGTTTTGGGGCCCCGTCGCCGGCCGACTTGATTTCGGCAAAACGGTGACCTTGGAAAGAGGACTGACGGGTGACCTAGCCACGATAGAACTCGAAACTAGTTCCTTGTTCTCCTCCTCTTGCATCGATCGTTGATTTATTCGAGGCGGCTGTGCCGAAATCGTGAGAGGTTGGCAGCACTGCCGGAAGTCGCCCGTCAGGGTCAGGGTTTTAGGGACTTTTCGCACAGCGTTTTTTGGAAATTTCCGTTCGTTAATTTAGTTATGTAAATGATTGAAATTAATTTTACGACTTTTATTTTTATCGAAAATGATTGTGTTTCGACATTTCGTTACCTTCTTGTCTACCTGTTCGGCAAACCGCAACAATTTTGAAATTTATTCATACTACGGATTAATTATAATAGTTGTGGTCAGTTTACCCAGAAATCGGGCTTGCGTTGTGTCATTTCGAACTTTTCCCACTGACACAGACATAATTCCTTGTTATTAAGAGAAAATTGCTCTGCTATTAGCGCGAGCAAACCTTCAAACTCTATTGCGCCTTTCTAACTTTTAAGATGCACTCTTGATTTGTGATAACTCGCCAATGTCCTGGTTTTCCGTTAACTTTTAAACTTTGCTAACCAGTTAACTTTTAAAGTGATAATTGTAACTTTAAAAGTGTTGACAGTTAATGTTTAAGTTAGTTTTGCCTCAAAAACTTTTCCTACAGTTAACGGCATTGTAACTTTCAAAATTTTAGGGCAAATGGAATTTTTTTAATTAACTTTTAAATATTTATTTTTTATCATTGGTAACTCGTAAATATACCTTCAAGTGGTTCTAACCGCCAGAACAATTTTTGGCTATGTAAAGATTGTTTTATTTCCAGAGTTATAACAAAAACATGAAAGTGACAGAGTTTGAAAGTTACATTTGAAGAAACTCTAAGTTAACTGTTTTTACCATTCGGAATAATTGATTCTCTGCATTAAAATTCTCAGTTTTTTTGTTAAAGCTTTTCAAATTCCTAACTTTGAAAGTTACAGTTAAAAAACAGCGGTCAAAAGTAACTTTTTCTAAGAAACTGTTAGATCGGTTATTACTATACAATGTTTGGTTACTAAACTTGGAACTAATTCTCGAAATTTTTCGATTTTGTAGTAACCTTTAATCACTGTATCTAGTTTTATCAACTGTTAAAAATCAAAGTTTCTGTTATATTAACTGATAACTTTTAAAATTAAGTAGAATCGCGTTTTTTTTTCCGAAAACGTAAAAGTAGTAAAATTTTAATTATGAAATTGTACGTTACAGTTTGCGGTTGAGTCCCTGATATGTTATATTTATATTTGAAGTAACTCTTAAAATGCAACAACTCTTTTAAAAAATCACGCACATGTTAAAGGTTTTTAACATTAAAGAAAAGAATTTATTTTTCTCTGCATTAGAGTTGTTAATTATTTGTCTTAACATCAGACCTGTAACTTTGAAAGTTACACAAATTGCGGTCGAAAGTTATTTTTTTTAAAGGGACTTAAAATGTTTATAATTTTTGATTAGACGTACTTTTACTTATTATACGATGTTTGGCTGCTAAATATGGAACTAATAACTCTCAAAATTTTCAGATTTTTAAGTGTCACCCTTTGTTTAATGGATTTTTACATTTTTAAGGCTAAAATCACTTTCAAAAAATTACGCCTTATTTTAATTAGCCTAGTATTTGGCATCAAACTTGTGTTTTTAACATACAAAGTTGTTAATTTCGTTACAAAACTGCAGTAACTTTCACAGTTAATATCAAAAGTTAGCTGTTAAAAAAGCGTTTATTTTATTTCCAAAAATATGAATAAGTGTAACTTCTGAACGTTAAATAACACTGGTTTTAAATAGTTACTAGAGCTGTAATTTTTTTAAGAAAACTCTAATAACCTTTAAACATACTGATTTTCAGAGTATGTTAGTAACTCATAAAAGTTCTTTGGTTAAAAACTTGTTTTTTTAAGCATGTAACTCGCAAGCTTTAAAATTGCCCAGTGTGAATTTTTAAACATTTTATTTTGAGATGTCAAGTATGTTAGTCCTTCATAAAACTAACTTTCAATTTTTTAAATATGCAAACCTATTACTCTTAGAAATGTTGCATAAATTATCAACCACGTTTATATAACTTTTAAAAATTTAAAACAATCCAATGTAATCTTCAAATTTACTTATTTTTATACATAGAGCTGCCAATTTAGTTACAAGGCTGCTACAACTTTCAAATTTCCTTGTTTTAAACTTAAAATTACAAATTTTAAACAAGAGATACGTTAGTGTAACTTAAAAGTGCTTACATCTTTCTAATGTAATTTTCAAACTTTAAAATCGTGCAGTGGTAACCTTCAAACGTAAGTGTCTGACCTCGCCAATTTAGCTACAAAACTGTAATAACTTTGAAATTCACCAGTTTTAACGTTAAAAATTCATCTTTTCAACCACCGATTGGCCACAACACTTCTGTAATTTTAATTATAACTTTTAAAATAACAGTTTTAATGAAATTTTCTTACAAATTTCTAGCTTTCAAATATCCGTATTTTAAATTAGGAGATACAAATTTTAAACCACTGATTGGTTACTATACATTTCACTAATGTAATTTTCACACTACAAATCAGGTGGTGGTAACTTTTAAATGTGAACGCCCAGAATTGCCAATTTAGTTACAAAATTGTTATAACTTCCAAATTCACCAGTTTTAAAGAAAAAAATTCGTTTGTTCAGCTACAGATTGTCCACAAGACAGCTGTATCTTTAATTATAACTTTCAAACTTTGAAAATAACGCGGTTTTTGATGAAATTTCGTTATACGTCTATAACTTTCAAATTTCCATGTTTTAAAATTGGAAATACAATTTTTAAACCAGAGATTGGTTACTGTAATATAACTCTCAAACTGTAAATCAGGCGGTGGTAACCTTCTGGAACTGCCAATTTAGCTGCAATAACCTTCAAATTCCCAGTTTTAACCTTAAAAATTGACTTTTTCAACCACAGATGGGTTGACAGTCAGCTGTAACTTGAATTATAACTTTCAAACTTTGAAATAACGTGGTGTTTTATCGAATTTCGTTGAAAAACTATAACTCCCAAACTGTGAGTATTAAATTTGAGCCAATCTTGTTCCAAATCTCATTCCTCATCTCGCTTCGTGTTCGCCTAATCACTCCAGCGGTCCGGTTCCTCGCCTGGGGCACCGCTTACACACACACAAAACCCGAAACTATTTCTCTCTCCGAGCTGTCCATCAAACGTCTCCTTCGAGGTTATCCTCTTTCGATTACATCACCAGCTCCTTCGAATCCAGACGGCTGCGTCAAGGCCTCCTGGATCGAGGAGCACCATGTGCGTGTCGTAGTCAATTTTTTTTTCCAACACACACCAGCAGTAGGTGTTAAACATTGAACATGACCATTGCTATTGAATTTTGAAGGTCGGGGACTGGTCTTTGTTCAGCGACCCGCGCAATACGTAATGATAATAATAATAGTAATAAGTGTCGATGAAAAATTCCCCAAGTTGATTAGTTTTACATTTCCAGCCCGTGTAATTAGTTCGCACTAAGCGACGATGAAATTCGTGTCATTAACGCGCACGAGAGCGGAACGACAAATTAAATTAGAATTTATTTATTATTACTATTGCATTTGAGCGAAGGGAAAAAATGTAATGATACTGTCGATTGGTCATTGAACACTTCCGTTCAATTTTGTACCGAGAAGAATGACGCGTCGAAATATCCAACGGATCTTTTCGAAAAAGTAATTAACCACTCTCAAAGTGCTGTTTACGGAAGTATAGTAGGCGCTGAATTACACTCAGGGTCACAATTTCGTAAAGAATTCGTGAAGTAATCGAGCTTTGACCGTGACAAATGCTAGGAGCTTTTCACACGACGGGCGTGATTCTATCTGGCTTGGGATTGAGGCATTTTTGAATTTTCCAATGAAAAAAAAAAAAAACGAAAAATCTCATAATACAAGTGCCACTATCTGATGAACTGATTTTTAAGCGGGATTAATTTCGGCAAAAAGTCCGACAATGCAGAGATTACAACGAGTTATGGTTTATTGTTTACTTTTCGACACTTGTCACAAGTGAAAAAGCCCAACAGTTTTTTTGTACGGAAGTGGCGATATCATCTGAACTGATTTTTTTTAATACGCGTTCATCGGGTCTTTCCACAGTTTAATTTTTTCATTTGCATTGTCTAGAATTCTACACATCACTTTGATTTTTTTAATTGCGGTACAGAGCAAGTGAAAATATTTTCTGAACCAAATTTAAATAATAAATTAACAGACTTATCTTCGGACCTTTTCAAGCAATTTATAATTAATTTTTTATTTGCAAACAAAAATTAATTGTAAGAAATGTGTTGGATTTTTTCAATTTTTACAGTCATTAATTTCATGAACAAATTTTTTCTTTTTGTTCATTGGATATTGTCACTTTAACCTCAAATTTTTTTTTCTTTTTTTTCCTTGATGTGACTTAGATTGGATTACCTGACTGTGATTATTGTAGTCTCAGTAGGTTTCATTGAAATTAAAAAAAAATTGACAGTTAATACAATACGATTGCAAAAATGAATTTTCTAGTAGGCTTTGACATGTGATTTATCTACCAGTAGTGAGAGTAAAGAAAAAATATATTAAGAACAGTTTTTTAATATACCTGGTGTTTTAGTTTGGTTATTTAAAAATATATAACAAACCAATTACGTACTTATTATACCTAAATGAATTGAGAAAATTTATTGGATAAAATATTTACTTTATATTTATGATGACATTTGGCAAAAAGGTGACTGTCAACTGTTTTCAAATTATACCTTGTATTTTTCTGCACCATTTGCACCAAGTCCATTATTTTATAAAAAAAATCTGGTAGGCGGTTATTAAAAACTCTTATTAATTTAAATTAAAAGCATGTCTGAATTTTCTTTTAATCAAAGTTTTTTGGCACTTAAAACTAAAAACAAAATTGTTTTCATAGATAGCTGAGTTTTTCTTGAAGCATAGGCATATCATCGCAAAAATAAATTAAGTAAAAAATAGGAAAATTATAAGAGGGCGAATACTAAAGTGAGACACCCGGTATATTTTGCCGAATACGTAAGGTTTCGAAAAAAACTTTCTTCTTCCCCGGGACAAAATTTTACGAACCATTTTTTTAACTTTTCATGTAATTCCTTTTTCTCGGGCATTTTGTGTCAATTTCTCATTTTTTATTAAATCAAATCACCTGACGTTCGCATGAATTTAGTTTTTTACATCCTTCAAATTTCTCTATTTCGTCATTAAAATCAATAATTTTGATCTATTAATTAAAATTTACTGTGATATTTACAAAAACAGAGAAGAGTAAATATTTTATGAGCGACAAACATGATTTGTATAACAATAGCCTTTATCTTTAAATTAAATTTTAACTGACTGATAACTTAAAACTAAAATATCCGGTATATTTTGAAAAATTCGTAAACATATTTTTGAAAAAAAAATACCAAAAATTTTCTTCGTCCTTGGGACAATATTTTATGAAGTAATTTTTTAAAATTGTTTATAGAGTGCTTTTACTTTATCGTTTTGAACCAATTTGTCATTTTTAATAAATCACGTGACGTACGCTTGAATTCACTCAAACGTAACTATTTTTTCATTAAAATTAAATAATTTTGGTTTATTAATTTTTACTGTGATATTTGTGAACCATTTTTTTAAACTGTTAATAGGATTTTTATGCATTTTTTGAAGCTTTAAGCTAACTTTTTGATTATTTAATTGAATATAAATACTTTTCATTTAATCCCCAATAATGATAATGACGAGAACGTATTTTATGAACGATTTATCCAATAGATTATTTTTAAATAGGGTCCTTTTACTCTGATGTTTGATTCTGTGATTTTAATAAATCACGTGACCTTTAATCACCTGCATTTATAGAGCCAACTGCGTTTTGTTTTTTATTTAATTAAGACAGAAAGAAATCAAAATTGCGATTTTGAGTGATAACACGTGATGAACGCATTTCTGGAGCCCAACCAACTAATATGCGTTAATCAGATCTTGTCACGTCAGTGATTGAAACTTTGCTCAAATTATTGGCTGTTTTCCGCAATCATCACGTGACTGTTTGACAGGTATATCCGTCACGTGATATAGCATAATAAGCGGTCACGTGACCTTCTCATTCGGCAGCCGTCTTAAAAATCGCATTTTCTTTGCATATGGAGTTATTTCGGTTTGGTCACGTGACCGTTAAGCCGTGCACATCGGCGTCGTCGTTCCGGAAAAGCGATTTCACAATATAGGAAACCTCTTTTTTAAAAACTATTATGAATATCACGAACGGTTTTTCATAATCGCATAATTAATGGGCGGGTCACGTGATCATCATTTTAATCGTCTGTCGACACGCGAACGCCGCCGACTCGATTAAATATGATAATACTGTAGTATAGAATGCGACGCCGAAAGTAAAAACATCACGTGAACGGCGGGTGTTAATCAAGGTGATAAGATCCGATGAACTGTTTTTTGAATGTACGAGGTGTGGTCAAGGAGTTGAGTGAAATTTGGCGTTTTTTTCAGGTTTTCGGGTCAAAGGCCGAGTTGCAATTGCACACGCAAGCTCATATGCGCGAAGCCAAACCGTACAAGTGTTCGCAGTGTTGTAAGGCGTTCGCCAACAGTTCCTATTTATCGCAGCACACTAGGATCCACTTAGGTATCAAACCGTACCGATGCGAAATCTGCCAAAGGAAGTTCACACAACTCAGCCATTTGCAACAACACATTCGTACGCATACGGGCGATAAACCCTACAAGTGAGTGTCTTAAAAAAAGATATATTATTTTTATTATACATATTTTTTTGTAGATGTCGACATCCAGGTTGTCAGAAGGCGTTCTCGCAGCTGAGCAATTTGCAGTCGCATTCGAGGTGTCATCAAACGGACAAACCGTACAAATGCAATTCGTGCTACAAGTGCTTCAGCGACGAGCCGTCCCTACTCGAACACATTCCCAAACATAAAGAGAGCAAGCATTTAAAGACGCACATATGTCAGTATTGTGGCAAGAGCTATACGCAGGAGACCTATCTCAGTAAACATATGCAAAAACACGCGGAAAGGACGGACAAGAGACCGCCGATAGGGCCCGCGCTAGGTAAATATTAACACCAATATATACTAGCAACTTTTTTTGCTATTGGCCCAAAACTTATGATTTTTTGTCCACGTTATGTGACAGGCCCCAAAAACTCACAGTTAAAATTTAAATCAAATCTGGCGAGAAATAAGCCCGCGCTGGGTGAATTTTAACAATAACATATATTAGCAACTTTTTTGCTATTTGCCCAAAACTTATGATTTTTTGTCCACGTTATGTGACTGGCCCCAAAAACTCACAGTTACAATTTAAATCAAATCTGGCGAGAAATAAGCCCGCGCTGGGTGAATTTTAACAATAACATATATTAGCAACTTTTTTGCTATTTGCCCAAAACTTATGATTTTTTGTCCACGTTGTGTGACTGGCCCCAGAAACCCACAGTTAAAATTTGAAGCAAATCTGACCAGAAATAACCTAATTATTACTATTAATTTGGTCGCTATTGCTATTTAATGCACCATTTAGCTTGTCAAATAATTTATTAATACTTTTATTGAGAGATTTCATGTACGGATTTTATTTTACAAATGAAATACAACTCAACAATGAATTTTTAGATTTATTATTATTTATTTATTAAGATTTTATACATATCAAACTAAATAACAATTAGGGAATGCGAGTACATATAAAAATTTTCCTGGCCAATTTTGGATAGAAAAAAATGTTAATCTCAAATTAATGAATTATTGATTGTTTGTCTAATCAATTATGTGCGTATATTCGATAAATAGAACAAAAACACATAAAAAAACTGGTGTTTTTATTAAACACAAAAATTAGACTAAATTTCAAACATGCTGAGAATTGCTGGAGTTCTAGTGACCTCTAGATGCCAGTAGGAAAATGTTACGGTTACAATTTTCTGTTTTATCGACATTATGCAGTGTCCGACTTTATCGACGTTTTTTCCCACTTTATTTGAAAGAGTGCTACATCTAACATAGAAATAACACAAAAGAGGGAGACATTTCTGATAAAATATAAATTCCGTCTATCTTTTACCATTACGAGTAGAAGCATTTTTACGTAACTTTATTCACAAGGGTCCATTATTTGTGTTCTGTGAGATCATGGATCTGAACAAAAATTTGAGTAAATAAACAATTTTATTATTTGTTGTTCTTTTGAGCTGGATTTAAGGTAAGCCGGTTGTGAATTGGTATAAAATTAAAAAGAAATTGTTTACATTTAGTATTGTGGTAACAAAACAATAAATAATAAATTAAAACAAAAATTAAAAAGCAAAATGAAATAAAGAAGAAAAACCGATTTTTAGCCAATTTAATAAACCAGTTTTCCATTAAACTGCAGACAATGTAATCGCGATTTAAAATGGTAAGTCCTAATGTTTTAAGAAAAACATTAACAAATGCAAAAAAAATCAATAAGAAAAACTGGTTTTAAACCAATCAAAAAAATAGTATCAAACATGTGTAGACAAGTTTTTCACTATCTTTGCCTGAAATTTTGTATCTTTTGAAAAAAAACTCAAACTAAGAAATTTTTATATCTTCCAAGTAGAATCTAAGAATGTGAAAAGAAAATGACAGTAGGAAGAAAAACCGGTTTAAACTGGTTAATTAATAAGTCATACCGGTTAAGTCAAACGCGTTTTCCAAAACTGTATTTTTAATAAGCCGGTTCTGAACCGGTTCTGAATCAATTTCTGTGACGTAAAATTGGTAATCTTTTTATTAATTACTTAACTAACCAATGTTAATTAGTGAATGTTGAACTTTTTAAAACACAAAAAAGCATTAAAAAATTATATCAAAATTAATTAATTACCTTCTATTTTTGGTTAAAATTATTTTGTTAATCGGTTAATACAAAAATATTTAAAGTGAATAAAGTGAAGATTTTATTTTGCTGAACATTGGCGTTTCTATGGAACTGTTTATAATATATTATCGAGTATATTATATATAATGCAAGAGATCAAAGAACTCTAGTAATGGACTTCTTAAAATTGAACAAAGTAGTAATGGTGTTATGTGTTGTTTTATGTTGAGTAAAATAAATATAAACAGCGTGCCATGTAAATCTGAGACACAAATTGACAAATAGTAACTTTACGAACTGATCCGTTATGGACACAAAAAAATGTACAGGGTGTCATGAGAATTTTCTGCATTTATACCATTTTTTAGTATAAGTCACTACCTCTTCTATATATAATATATATAATTATATTATATTATATTATATATCTGTTACCTGTTAAAATTAAGACACGTATTTCTGTTACATCCTGTATAATATATAATATATAATATATAATATATAATATATAATATATAATATATAATATATAATATATAATATATAATATATAATATATAATATATAATATATAATATATAATATATAATATATAATATATAATATATAATATATAATATATAATATATAATATATAATATATAGTATATAGTATATAATATTACTCTAGAATTCGTCCTTAAAAAAATCTTCTGTAGTTGTACCACTTAAAAGCAAGATCAGTAGTACTAACTATAGCAGTCTTTCCTGATCACTCTGTACATACTTTAGCACACATTGCACTTTTTCTATATAGCATCTGTTTCACAACTATAAAAACGACAATCACTTTTCACAATTGATTTTCTCTTTTAATTAATGGGTTTTGTTGGCACTAGACTCCCATTTAACATAAAATCACACAAAAACACCGAAAGTTTTATTAATATTTGTGACTTAGTAATCCTTTAGTTTTTAAACACCAAGTATACTTTTTTTACGATTGTTTCAAATTTAGATTATCTATGAAAATCTGAGATTTTATTTGGCAGTACTGTAGATCATAAAAAATCTATTTAGGTTATTCGGAAATAAAATTAACTAGACGCCCTCTGGTGATGACTTTTGAACTATCTCGAAAACAGTAAAGAAATTTTCGTAATGCCACATTTAACTGACATTTAATGAATTGTTCAACAATTTTGCGTGTATAGTGTTAATTACTGACAATAGAAAGAATTACTTTAAAAGTACGTGGTGGTAAATAGCGTTGACTTTGGTTCTGTAGCTTTTCGTGGTATAAAGTGTTTATTGTTGGAACTTGAAAGTGGATAAAATGTGAAAAATATTTAAATTTTGATTACAAAGTGTTATCAAACAGTTGTCTAATTAAAGATTATAAGTAATGGATCACAGCGAACACAAAGTTTGGCTCAAGAAACCAATATATTAGTGAAGTGTTATGAATTTTAGGTTAGAATTTTCCACTGAAAAAATCATGAAATGCTGCGGTAAATCTACAAAACTACAATAAAGATTAACAACTGCTGATACATTTAAACGTAAATTATGCCAAAAGGTAGGCTTTTCAATGTCTTTGTAATAATTTTCCAATAAAGAAAGTGAACCAAACAGTCATTCGTTATTCGTGTTTTCCTCGTCATCTCTCATTTGTCAACATAAGTTTCTTGCATCAAAGATGCAATAATCATTCCGCATAGGCAATGTAATAATTGTGAAGCCCCAAAATTCGTACAACGCTCAAAATATCCGAATAAACATTTTCCCGCCATTTATGGTTACTGTTTTCAGCCTAGCTCAGTGGCGCCCCCAACGGTAATTTTACTTCCGAATAATTGTAACTAAACAGTGTTGTCACTTGTCAGTTTCATTTCTTTTTTTAATTAAATAACTTCATACGTTATTTACTGTTACTCTACTCATTTTAATTAGATAAAAAAGTGCGGTTTATACAAGAATGTATCTTTAAAGCTCTTTTACCAATCTTTCTACCTTGTTTTAATTACGTTGTTAATTTTACTGCATTTTGTGGTACCTTAGAAAATAGGGTATACATTTATTTGAGATTAAGATCAATCAGAGTTACCACTTTAAAATTATCCTATTGGTGCAAATTAACTCAAAAAACAATATAAATCTTGATTTGAGACAAAAAAAAAAGTTTGAAAATAAATTTCCGTATAACTGGTTGCATAAACCACAGTTGGCTCATTGAAGGACCGGTTAACTCTAATCAGATCAACTCTTTCCAGGATTGAACCACCGAGGCTTGGAGCACCCCTACTGGCCGAAAGTGAGCCCCGACAGCGCTGAGAACATGCACGAGTACCCCTCTGACATCCCCCGGCAGATCCTCGAGCAGAACGAGGACCTGGTGATCATCCGGCAGCAGCTGCAGAACCCGCCCGCGCCCCCCGGCACCCCCACCGCCAACCTGTCGAACAGCTACGACGCCTCGATATCGAAATCCACCACCAACTCGGCCTTCACCCCCATCAACTCCATGTCGGGCCACCTCAACCTCAACCACCACCAGCTGGCCCCCAACAGGCCCTACATCTACGACGCCATCAGCTTCCAGAAGCAGAACAGTCTCGACCTGCCCAAGAGCCAGCCCTCCAACGGCTTCCCCAACCAGCTGATCTCCCTCCACCAGATCCGGAACTACGCCCACCAGCCCAACGCCGGCCTCATGGAGCACTCCATCCTGGGCGGGCTCAAGGACAAGTAGGGGGCGGGGCCCCCGCCGGGTTATGACTGTGATCGGAGGCAATAGTTGGCTGATTTAAAAAAAAAGACAATTTGTGAATACTTTGTACAGAAGACATAGGTTTATTTCACTGGGCCGGGGGCAACGCCCCCGGCATAGCTCAATATATTTGTAATAATATAATTTATTTTTAATTTTTTTCCAGTTTTTCGTAGGGAAACAGCAACGCAATCGTTTTAAAGTTCAACGGTACTGAAACTGTTACGTATTTTGCCGAAACGTGGCGTTCAAATCGCGCGAAAAAAATACCCCAAGTTAAAAACCAGTTAAGAAAAAAAATTGTCGGCTATTTTATTTTTTGCGAAAAAATCGTGTATTTTTTTCAAGCGAATTGGAGGTTATGTTTGTCCATAACAAATATATATTTTTCGTTTAAATAAAACTTCAGTATGGTTGAACGTTGAGTTGAGATTTTGTTAGGGACGGTTACATTGTTGTTAAGAAATGCAATTACGTTATGTTAACGTTACGTTACGACCTCTGTTAAGTTTCAAGTGAAGAAAGCTTTAACTTACGAAATTATCCCCTAATTAGGCTTTTTTCTTTTGTAAGTAGCTTGTGATCAGAAATAATGTTGTATTTATATTTAAAAAATTATCGGTTTTTGTTATATACTTTATTAATAAAAATTACAATTAGTTACTTTTTTCTTTTTTTATTTTGCAGATTTTTTCAACTGAATGTTTATATAACTGTGATAATTTTTCGTACTGAAAGGTTAATAAACATTAGTCAATTTGTAAATAAAAAGAAATTTTTATGGAAAGTAGGTAAACGCAATATGAAGGTTCCGATCCTTAACTTAAGCACTTTAGGGTTGGTTTCGAGTGGGCGTGGCGATGCCACGCCCACTCGAAACCCACTTTACATTCCGACTTTAATAAATGTCTTTTCTGCATAAGATAAATGTCGTCGTTGTAAAGGAAAAACACTAAAACTCTCTTTTCAGATTTTAATGACACACAATACAAACAACACAACGAATTGATTGTTGATTTTTACGTTAAATTTTCGTTGGAGGTCTTTAGTTATTTCGTTTTTGCGCACAAGAGGAATAACTAGGACTTTTCTCAGCACGTTTAGGAGTAATTACATTTTTCGAGTTATTGGTGTCTTTGAAAAATTTAATGTTATGGTATGTTTATTGAATGTAAAGAAATAAATAATTTAAATCATTCTGTTGCATATTCTTTCGCTTAATCGAGTTGTGATTGACTGATTGCACTTTAAACTGACACAATCTGAATTTTTTTTGAGTGAAAGCAGCGCCTCTGGTGGTGGGCAGGTATACTAAAGCAAATAATGTTGTGTAGGCAACCAGGTATACAATGGTGTATAGCTGGCTGTATACATACATGTTTAATTTCTCTTTTAACTTGTACCATCTTTTGCTCCTGCAAATATATCTGGCGCCATTTTTTGCTCCCTCAGATGTATTTTGCGCCATTTTTTTGCTCCCTCAAATATTTTTTGCGTCGTTTTTTGTTTCCTCACATATTTTTTGTGCCATTTTTTGCTCCCCCAGATATTTTTTGTCCCATTTTTTGCTCTCTCTGAATATTTTTTGTGCCATTTTTTGCTCTCAGATATTTTTTGTGGCATTTTTTGCTCCCCCAAATTATTTTTTGTGCTATTTTTTGCTCCCCCAAAAATTTTTTGTGCCATTTTTTGCACTTTTTGTGCCATTTTTTGCTCCCCCAAAAATTTTTTGTGCTATTTTTTGCTACCCCAAAAATTTTTTGTGCCATTTTTTGCACTTTTTGTGCCATTTTTTGCTCCCTCAAAAATTTTTTGTGCCATTTTTTGCTCCCCCAAAAATTTTTTGTGTCATTTTTTGCTTCCCAAAAAATTTTTTGCGCCATTTTTTGCACTTTTTGTGCCATTTTTTGCTCCTACAAAAATTTTTTGTGCCATTTTTTGCACTTTTTGTTCCATTTTTTGCTCCCCCAAATTTTTTTTGTGCTATTTTTTGCTCCCCAAAAAATTTTTTGTGCCATTTTTTGCACTTTTTGTGCAATTTTTTGCTCCTACAAAAATTTTTTGTGTTATTTTTTGCTTCCCAAAAACTTTTTTGTGCCATTTTTTGCTCCCCAAAAAATTTTTTGCGCCATTTTTTGCACATTTTGTGCCATTTTTTGCACTTTTTGTACCATTTTTTTCTCCCCCAAAAATTTTTTGTGCCATTTTTTGCTCCCCAAAAATTTTTTGTGCCATTTTTTGCACTTTTTGTGCAATTTTTTGCTCCTACAAAAATTTTTTGTGTCATTTTTTGCTCCCCAAAACATTTCTTGTGCCATTTTTTGCACTTTTTGTGCTATTTTTTGCTCCCCCAAAAATTTTTTGCACTTTTTGAAAAGATTTTAAAAATTTTTAAAAATTTTCGAATTTTATTTTTTGGTACTTTTTGTGCCATTTTTTGCTCCCCCGAAAATTTTTTGTGCTATTTTTTGCTCCCCAAAAAACTTTTTGCGCCATTTTTTGCTCCCCAAAAAATTTTTTGTGTCATTTTTTGCTCCCCAAAAAATTTTTTGTGCCATTTTTTGCTCCCCCCAAAATTTTTTGTGCCATTTTTTGCACTTTTTGTGCTATTTTTTGCTCCCCCAAAAATTTTTTGCACTTTTTGAAAAAAATTTAAAAAGTTTTTAAAAATTTTCGAATTTTATTTTTTGTACTTTTTGTGCCATTTTTTGCTCCCCCGAAAATTTTTTGTGCTATTTTTTGCTCCCCAAAAATTTTTTGCGCCATTTTTTGCTCCCCAAAAAATTTTTTGCGCCATTTTTTGCTACCCAAAAAATTTTTTGTGCCATTTTTTGCTCCCCCAAAAATTTTTTGTGCCATTTTTTGCACTTTATGTGCTATTTTTTGCTCCCCCAAAAATTTTTTGAAAAAAACTTTAAAATTTTAAAAAAATTTTCGAATTTTATTTTTGTACTTTTTGTGCCATTTTTTGCTCCTCCGAAAATTTTTTGTGCTATTTTTTGCTACCCAAAAAATTTTTTGTGCCATTTTTTGCTCCCCCAAAAATTTTTTGCACTTTTTGAAAAGATTTTAAAAATTTTTAAAAATTTTCGAATTTTATTTTTTGTACTTTTTGTGCCATTTTTTGCTCCCCCGAAAATTTTTTGTGCTATTTTTTGCTCCCCAAAAATTTTTTGCGCCATTTTTTGCTACCCAAAAAATTTTTTGTGCCATTTTTTGCTCCCCCAAAAATTTTTTGTGCCATTTTTTGCACTTTTTGTGTTATTTTTTGCTCCCCCAAAAATTTTTTGCACTTTTTGAAAAAAATTTTAAAATTTTTAAAAAATTTTCGAATTTTATTTTTTTGTACTTTTTGTGCCATTTTTTGCTGCTCCGAAAATTTTTTGTGCTATTTTTTGCTACCCAAAAAATTTTTTGCGCCATTTTTTGCACTTTTTGTGCCATTTTTTGCTCTCCCAAAAATTTTTAAAAATTTTCAAAATTTTTCAAAAAGTCCAAAAAATTTTAGGGGAGCAAAAAATGGCACAAAAAGTGCAAAAAATAGCACAAAAAATTTTCGGGGGAGCAAAAAATATCACAAAAAATGCAAAAAATAAAATTCGAAAATTTTTAAAATTTTTTTCAAAAAGTGCGAAAAATTTTTGGGGGAGCAAAAAATAGAACAAAAAGTGCAAAAAATGGCACAAAAAATTTTTGGGGGAGCAAAAAATGGCACAAAAAATTTTTGGGGGAACAAAAAATGGCACAAAAAATTTTTGCGGGAGCAAAAAATGGCACAAAAAATTTTTGAGGGAGCAAAAAATGGCACAAAAAGTGCAAAAAATGGCACAAAAAATAATATCGGAAGTAAAAATGGCCCATTGGTTTAGGACTTTAAGGCGGAAGGAAGGTAAAATAAGATTGTCAGTAAATTAAATACGTTTATTAATGTCTAAGTAATACTTTCTACACTGTACTTGAATCGTCTAAGCTCTAACATATATTTACATACATGAAACCATGTTGTTTAACAACATTGACTGAAGTTTTACATTAAACATCCAGTTATTAGCAACATTTTCATATAAAATATAAATCAAACTTAATGTTGCAATGTCACACAATTTGGCGCCAATAAACGGGGGAATCCCCACTCGTAAAACATCAAATTATCCTACGAGACGAAACGAATTATCTTACAAGGGTGGGAGCACACAAAAATAATAATATATACTCTGTTATAACGATACGTTTCATTCAGGCACTACAGTTAAGTGTTGATTTTTTAATGAATTCATTTCCAATCACCCAATTCAGAGGCCTCGCCCCTCGACGACCGGTCCACCGATTTTAGACATTTTTTATACAACAAATAACATCGAAATTTAGTCCAAACACCGGCTGTCTACAGTATCGCAACTATAAGCAGCACATACAGAAATGACGGCCTGTCTCGGATGTTTGTAGTCTCTAAAAATATTTTACTCCCTATACACTTACGTAAAGCGTGTCGTTATACTTGTAACACATTTTTACCGGAAAAAGATTTGAAATTGGCGCGCGTGACGCATCGATCGGACGCCAGCTGGTGGCGCCATCTGGTCGAGGCGGCACGCACTCGACCTAGACTAGTAATATTCACATGTACAACAGTATTAACGCTACATTTTAAGGTATCACAAAAAATACTTGTCGTTTGTCCCTCTTAAAAATAATTTTTTCTTATTTTTTTTTATTTTTTTACGACAACATGCCGGTTTGTGCTTGTGACAACAAAATGGCCGCCGATTTATTTTTATTGTCATTCGATGCAACGAATGGTTTTTTTTTAATAACGAAACTTTGTGTGTTGGTTGATCGGTTTTGTGCCGTTTTGTTGCCCCCTTATTCCGGTTTGAGTCGGTGCCACTGGACGATGGTCTGTCGAGGTTTCGTTATCATGTCCTGCCAGTGCTTGGTCTCGGACGCCCCTGAGCCGTTCTTACCTGAACACAAAGACACAAATTATTTAAAAACTAATTTTTTTTCCATTAATTAAAATTGTAAAAAAACACATTTCTAGCTAAATAATTGTTGGTCTACATTGTTTAGGTCAGGTCTGGTCAGGTCAGATTTTTTGCTAAAAATTAAGATAGTGGAAAATTTTATTCACCAAAAAAATTCATAAACTCAAAACCTAAAAGTCTTAGAGCAATGCGGTTTGTTCCATTGAATTCAGCGGCCCATTTTCTGTATTATACCAACTTTCAACGAGATCTGACATTTTAAAAATTTTTGCTAAAAATTAAGATAGCCAATTTCTATAGTGGAAAATTTTATTCAACAAAAAAATTCATAACTCGAAAACTAAAAGTCTTAGAGCAATGCGGTTTGTTCCATTAAATTCAGCAGCTCATTTTCTGTATTATACCAATATTTAACGTGATCTAAAGTTTTAAAATTTTTTGCTAAAAATTAAGATAGGTATTTCTCATAGTGGAAAATGTTATTCAAGAAAAAAATTCATAACTCAAAAACTAAAAGTCGTAGAGCAATGCGGTTTGTTCCATTGAATTCTACGGCTCATTTTACATATTATATCAATTTTTCACAAGAATTAAAAATTTAAAATTTTTTACCCAAATTTAGGGTAGCCATTTGTCATAGTGGAAAATTTTATTCAACAAAAAAATTCATAACTCGAAAACTAAAAGTCTTAGAGCAATGCGGTTTGTTCCATTAAATTCAGCAGCTCATTTTCTGTATTATACCAATATTTAACGTGATCTAAAGTTTTAAAATTTTTTGCTAAAAATTAAGATAGGTATTTCTCATAGTGGAAAATGTTATTCAAGAAAAAAATTCATAACTCAAAAACTAAAAGTCGTAGAGCAATGCGGTTTATTCCATTGAATTCAGCGGCTCATTTTCTGTATTATACCAACTTTCAACGAGATCTGACGTTTTAAAATTTTTTGCTAAAAATTAAGATAGCCAATTTCTATAGTGGAAAATTTTATTCAACAAAAAAATTCATAACTCGAAAACTAAAAGTCTTAGAGCAATGCGGTTTGTTCCATTAAATTCAGCAGCTCATTTTCTGTATTATACCGATATTTAACGTGATCTAAAGTTTTAAAATTTTTTGCTAAAAATTAAGATAGGTATTTCTCATAGTGGAAAATGTTATTCAAGAAAAAAATTCATAACTCAAAAACTAAAAGTCGTAGAGCAATGCGGTTTGTTCCATTGAATTCTACGGCTCATTTTACATATTATATCAATTTTTCACAAGAATTAAAAATTTAAAATTTTTTACCCAAATTTAGGGTAGCCATTTGTCATAGTGGAAAATTTTATTCAACAAAAAAATTTATAACTCGAAAACTAAAAGTCGTAGAGCAATGCGGTTTGTTCCGTTGAATTCGGCGGCTCATTTTCTGTATTATACCAACTTTTCACGAGATTTAAAATATTCAATTTTTTTTGCTCAAATTTCAAAAATCTTATTTTACGTCAAGCTAGATTGAAAAATTCATATCTTCTGAATGTGACTGTATTTTAAGACAAAATTTTGTACGATTATAGATATGTTTGATGTCTATTAGCTCTCAAAATTTTGTTGAAAACTGTTGATTGAAACTTTGCCAAAAAATTCTTGTTTGGTATCAGACAACAAAAAACTGATTTTGCACAACTTAAATTCAAAAATTCGTATCTTCCAAATTCGATTATCTTTCAAAATAAGATTTTGTATGATTATAGAATTCCTTAATGTTGATTATCTCCCAAAATTTCATTCAAAAATTTTGAGTGGAACTTTGCCCAAAAAATTTTGATATCAGAGAGCACGAACCAGAGTTTGCTTAAACTTAAATTCAAAAATTCGTGTCTTCCGAATCCAACTCTTTTGCAAAATTTTGTTCAAAAATATTGAGAGCAAAAACCTGCTTTTGCCTCAACTTAAAATCAAAAATTCGTATCTTCCAAACACGACTTTTTTTCAAAACAAAATTTTGTGCAGTTATAGACTTGTTTATTAATTATTAGTTCCCCAAATTTCGTTAAAAAATTTTGAGTGGAACTTTGCCAAAAAAATTCTTATTTGGTATTAGAGAACAACAACCTGATTTTGCCTCAACTTAAATTCAAAGATTTGTGACTTCTAAATTTATTCAAAAAAAAAATATTGTACGATTACAGACTTGTTTAGTGTCAATTAGTTTACAAAATTTTGTTCAAAAATATTTTCTAAAATTTTGCAAAAAATTCTTGTATTGTACAAAATTGTGTTCAAAAATATTTTCTAAAATTTTGCAAAAAAATTCTTGTATGAGCAAAAAGTTGACTTTACCTCAACTTAAATTAAAAAAAAAATAAAATTTTCGAAAATGAGATTTTGTACGATTGATTATACTACTAAGAGGGCCCCTATGCACACCTCATGTAAATGGCTAATTTCTAGAGATCATAAAGGATATACAGCTATTGCTCATTATTCTAAAGGTTATGATTCTTACTTTATTCTGAAATATTGTGTTGAAAATGGTATCAAACCTTTCTGTATATATAACGGATCAAAAATAATGCTAATGGAAATAAAGTCAATTAATTTAAGAATTATTGATAGTAGTAATTTTGTTCAAGGACCTTTAAAAAATTTCCCTAAAACATTCGGTCTAAAAGAACTTAAAAAAGGATATTTTCCACATTTCTTCAATACTACAGAAAATCAGAACTATATTGGAAAAATACCTGATACAAAATACTATGGTGTTAATTCTATGAAACCAAAAGAAAGGGAAGAGTTTTTAGAATGGCATAAACAAAAAAGAAAAGAAAATTATTTGTTTGATTTTAAAAAAGAACTTTATGATTATTGTAATTCTGATGTTGATATATTAAGAAGAGGATGTCTTGAATTAAGAAAGCAGTTTCTAGAAATTGCTAACATAGACCCTTTTAGATATATTACTATTGCTGGTGTTTGTATGGCTATATATAGATCAAAATATACTAAGAAAGATACAATAGCTGTTGTTGATAATCTGAAAAAAGATCAATATTCTCAACAATCAATTTCATGGTTAAATAGTTTTCATAATCCAAATATAAAACACGCATTGAACAATGGTGAAGTGAAAATATGTGGATCAAAAGTTGACGGGTTTGATGAAAAATCCAATACTGTTTACCAATATCACGGTTGTACAAAATGTTATAGTTCAGATTTTATTAATAATAAGAATAAAACAACTATGGAAGATCTTTATGAGAAAACAATAGAAAGAAGTGAGCAAATAAAAAAAGCTGGTTATAACTTAATAGAAATGTGGGAATGTGAGTGGACAAAGTCAAAAGAATATAAGAAAGAAATGAAACAAATTGAAGAAGAAATTAAGGAATTGGAAGAACTTAATCCTAGAAACGCATTCTTTGGTGGAAGAACGAATGCAACAAAATTGCGCGTTAAAGGAAAGAAATTGAAATATATAGATATTTGCAGTTTATATCCAACAGTACAATGTTACGATGATTATCCAATTGGACATCCTACTAAAATATTCAAACCTCGTACGTACAATTCAGATTGGTATGGTTTAATAAAATGTGCAATTTTACCACCAAAAGGTTTGTATCACCCCGTTTTACCTGTTAAGAATAAAACCAAATCTGGTGATGAAAAGCTAACATTTCCATTATGTCAATTGTGTGCAAAATTAAATAATCAAAAAGATAAATGTTCTAATACAGAATCTCAAAGAATTATCAGAGGAACCTGGTGTACCAACGAAGTAAAAAAAGCAATTGAAAAGGGGTAATTGATGAGGTTTGGCATTTTTACGAAAAATCATCAAATTTATTTAAAGGATATGTGAAAGCGTTTATGAAAATTAAATTAGAAACAAGCCCTTGGCAGGATGATTTTGAATCAGAAGAAGAATATAGAAAAGCTGTAAAAGAAAATTTAGGTATTGAATTGGGTAAAATAGAAAATAATCCTGGAAAATATGCTTAAATTCCTTATGGGGTAAATTTGGGCAAAGACAAAATATGGGTGCAACAGAATATGTTACAGATGTTAAAAGGTTTTATGAAATTTTATTAGATGACAAACTTGATAGCATACGCATAAACGATATAAATGAAAATATGTTACAAATTGATTATAAGTTAAAAGATTGCTATATAGAAAATGATTTCAATACCAATATATTTATAGCTGCTTTTACAACTGCAAATGCTAGACTAAGATTGTACGAAATGTTAGATAAATTAGGAAAAAGCGTAGCATATTATGATACAGATAGTATTGTATATATAGATGATGGAAAAAACACTGTTAAAACAGGCTGTCTATTGGGAGATTGGACAGACGAATTAGGTAAGGATGTATGGATTGTTGACTGGTTATCAACAGGTCCTAAAAGTTATTGTTATAAAACAAACACAGGTAAAGTTGTTTGTAAAATAAAAGGATTTACGTTAAATTATAAAACGTCCAAAAAGATTAATTCCGATAGTATAAATAATATTTTAGAAAAGAAAGACAGTAAAATCAGTACGCAATATAATCGAATTACCAGAGATACTAAAACTAAGGAACTCTTAAATAAAATAGAAACAAAAGAATTTGGTTTTGTTTATGATAAGAGGGTTGTTTTAGAAAACTTCGATACAATTCGGAAATAAAATTAACTAGACGCCCTCTGGTGATGACTTTTGAACTATGTCGAAAACAGTAAAGAAATTTTCGTAATGCCACATTTAACTGACATTTAATGAATTATTCAACAATTTTGCGTGTATAGTGTTAATTACTTACAATAGAAAGAATTACTTTAAAAGTACGTGGTGGTAAATACTAGCGTTGACTTTGGTTATGTAGTTTTTCATGGTATAATGTGTTTATTGTTGGAACTTGAAAGTGGATAAAAAGTGAAAAATATTTAAATTTTGATTACAAAGTGTTATCAAACAGTTGTCTAATTAAAGATTATAAGTAATGGATCACAGCGAACACAAAGTTTGGCTCAAGAAACCAATAAATTAGTGAAGTGTTATGAATTTTAGGTTAGAATTTTCCACTGAAAAAATCATGAAATGCTGCGGTAAATCTACAAAACTACAATAAAGATTAACAACTGCTGATACATTTAAACGTAAATTATGCCAAAAGGTAGGCTTTTCAATGTCTTTATAATAATTTTCCAATAAAGAAAGTGAACCAAACAGTCATTCGTTATTCGTATTTTCCTCGTCATCTCTCATTTGTCAACATAAGTTTCTTGCATCAAAGATACAATAATCATTCCGCATAGGCAATGTAATAATTGTGAAGCCCCAAAATTCGTACAACGCTCAAAATATCCGAATAAACATTTTCCCGCCATTTATGGTTACTGTTTTCGACCTAGCTCAGTGGCGCCACCCAACGGTAATTTTACTTCCGAATACCGTTTGGATATTAGCGTCAGCTGGAGCTGACTCAAGTCTGCGACTAATTAGAAAAAAAGACAATCCGTGAACGTAGTCCACTCATGAGCAGAGCGAATTCTTATAATTGCGTTTTTTATCCGTCAAGAACAAGTGGTAAACTTTTCCTCGATTATAAGAGATATATTCACCAATTTCTGGGGTGTATACCGTTTGGGTATACACCGAATTTTCATTATTTTTTTCTAATTCACACAACTGATTGAGATAACTCTTATCTTCTTTATCTATTTTTGATATAAGTAGTTCTATAATTATCCTAATCCTTTCTTATTACACTAACGGAGTAAAACCGAGGAGTTTTTATGATTTTCTTTGCTTTTCTGTTTACCCTTGAAAATCGGGGTGTTTTTGTGCTTTTTTTAGATTACCTTGAAAACCGGGGCTAATTTGCTTAATATTTTTGCTTTTTTTAGATTACCTTGAAAACTGGGTTATTTTGCTTGATGTTTTTTTTACTTTTTTTAACTACCTGAAAAATCAGGGTGTTTTGCTTGATATTTTTAGCTTTCTTAACTACATTGAAAATCATGGTGTTTTCCTTAAAAAAATGAAGTGTGCCTGATTTTCGCAATATTTCCTGCTTTTCTATTTACCCTTGAAAATCCGGTCATTTTCGCAATATTTTCTACTTTTCTATTTGTCCTTGAAAATTGGGTTATTTTGCTTGATATTTTTTACTTTTTTCAACTACCTGGAAAATCGGGGGGGTTTTCCTTAAAAAAATGAGGTGTGCATAGGGGCCCTCTTAGTAGTGATTATAGCCTTACTTAATGTCTATTCGGAAATATTGTTTGGAACTTGTCGAAAAAAAAATTGTTTCAATTTTGTCTTGTTACCTACCTGCTAGCAGAATTCTCCCAATGAGCTCATTCCTCCCGATATTATCGAAATCCATGACCATAACATCCAACGAGCACTCCCTGATCTTCTCCCAGGGCACGTTGAACGAGAACGTGTCATTGAAAACGGGATTGAGAGTACACTTGTAGATTGCCGTTTTGCGTTTTTCGATGCGTTTATCACCGAATTGTAGCCACACTTTAACGTAGGGATCTGGTAATTAACAAGAGAATTTTTCTTTAATTTTTTTCATCCACTTTTTTTTTAAATATACCAACCAGATTTTCCATTGATATCTTTAGCTTTGAGATTCCTCGCTTTGAGCAATGTCAACGTGAGAATGCTGTTGCTGGGGTGGTAACACAAAGAGGTTAGAAGTTCGCCACATTTGTCTTTTGCTGGAGGTTTGAGCGCTTTCCAGAACGACGGCTTCTCACTCAGATCCACCTTCAACCAAAACGTCCAACAATTAAAAAATTTTAAAAAAACTGTAGCCTTAAAATTTACCTATGAGCAGTTACTCAGATTTTCTAGTTCCATTTTTTAATATTAAAATATATTTTTTCAAATTTTGCCGTCTTTGTGTTGGCAAGCTTTATCACATAAGATACGCCTTTGTTAATCTCAGGAACAACAATAAAAAGGCACAGGTATTTTCAATAAAGCCTTGCGTTTTGTTTTTCAGACTAAAACATCCTCTCGACTAACAAAAGGACAACAAATGAAATGGACTGTTTTGTTTGATTGCAGTTTGGTTTGAAAAAAACATTTAAAATTAAAACACTTTCCTGTTACTTGTATTTCCGTGAAAAATAAAAATTAGTACCGATTATTTCTCAGCTTTAAAAATCGTTGAAAAATTATTGTAGTTATATAAACTTGCATTATACGTAAATTAAACGTAGAATTCGCCTGAATACAGTGTTTTGCTCTAGGACTGTTTCGTGCCGCGTTAGGAACTGTTTAAATAAAAAATAAAAATGTGTCTGTGGCCGGAACCTTTGCCCGGAGCGGTTCCGGGTTTTTACCATTCGATAGATAATTTAAAGCAAATTTCGATGTTTTCTCGTTTTTGCCAGAATTCTTGTAGTTTTCGAGAAAATCGTATAAATCGAATTGTAATTTTCATTTTTCAGACGTCGATTACGTGGAAACTATTTCAGGAAAATCTCCGATGCCATTAGCAATATCTTGTAAGTAGTACATGGGCCCCTATAGGACACACCCTGATTTTCAAGGGTAATTGTGAAAAAAGTAATAATATTAAGCAAATTACCCCGATTTTCAAGGTAGTTAAAAAAAACATCAAATAATCATAAAAACACCCCGATTTTCCAGGTAGTTAAAAAAAATAAAAAATATCAAGCAAAATACCCCGATTTTCAAGGGTAATTGTGAAAACAAAAACTACTTTAAACAAATTTTAAGAATTCATACATATGTTTATGTGCTACTTCTGGAGGTAATTTTGTGAGAATAATAACAGAAATTTTTCGTAGTAGTTCAATTTCTTCATCTGGAGTTAGATCAATTTTAGTTTCTTCTTCGTTTACTTTATAACAAAGATAAGGTTTACCGTTCTCTTTTAAAATTAAAGTTATTTTGTTATCCATTTATATTGAAAATTATTTAAGTTTATTTAGTAAAATCATAATCTTATCTATAATACTACATTTAATTTCAAAAATAGATAAATCAAATTTATACGATTTTGTCGTTTGCAAAAATTCATGATACTCGTAGTAATTATTGTCTTTAAAGAAATAAATTTTTCCATTAATATATCTAAAGGCTTTGTCAACATTAGAAGGAATACTAGAAAACAATTCAGCTATCATACCATGTTTCTTAGGTCTAAGCAGACATTCATCAAATTGTATAAACATTGTGTTGTCATAAAATATATAAGTTTGACCAGAATAAGTACTAAATATTGCATTAATTTTCTTTCCACTAGGAACACCCAAACTTGTGATAGATCTTCCATTATAACCGTTTTTAACAACGAAATTAGGAAAATCAATAATATAATATAAGTTGTTTGTTGTTAACAAAATAGTTCCATCTGGTCTCTGATAAATTTGTGATATTTCTTGAAAATTATCTGGTAAAAAAGTTAAATAATCTGTAATTAATTTTGGTTTATTATCATAGCTCATGTCTTTTAAATTAACAATCCAGACATATTTCTTGTAGAAAATATATAATTTATGATTTGCTATTAAAAATGTGTTAATAGTTTCACTTAAGCTGCATAAATCAGGTAATGAATCAGTCTTTCTAGGAGTCAAAGTAATAGGTTTTTTAGTTGGGGTAGATGTAGTAGTTGTGGTAGTTGTAGTTGGTATTGATTCATATTTTGACCGTTCAGGTATTCCGTATAAATATTGAATTGCCCACATATCGTCTCGAGTTAATTTATCAATATCACCTTTATAATACGCGTACATAATTGAATTATTATTGGCAGAGTGCTCAATACCTAATGTATGTCCGATTTCGTGTAATAATACTGTATAAAAATTAGTTTGATCATCAGGTGTATTACTTGATTCACCAAAATACCAATTTTCTGATTTATCAAAATGAATTCCTAGACATTCATCATTATTTGGAAAGAAGCCATGTGCTAAGACATTACCTTTTCCGTCAAAACTGCTAGAACATATTCCTTTTTGACACCGTGAATTATGATTATGTTGAAACAGCGTATTAGAAAATGAAATAAGTATGTCCGGTTTAACACTATTGTACTCGCCTACGGCGCTGGGCTGGCCTGCGGAGCCGTAGTCCCTTTCAGGGACGCTGTGCCAGTACTCAAACTTTAAATTTGAAACAGATTCCCATTGATCAAAGGCTTTTTGTGCTAATTCTTTCATCTCGTTCGTAGCTAACGAAAAATACCATTTAAGATTTGTTTTATTCCATTTTTGATAATGAACTCTATAAGCTGTTGGATTATCTTTATTTCCACATCTCGGCTGTTTAATCAAATCAAGTGTTTCTTGATTTAATGTTCCATCAACAGGTAAATTGTAATATTCTTGAAATCTAATTAATGCTTCATTTATTTCTATTAATGATTCAGCATGCGAGGCATTGCCAAGTTTTGTAGACGCTGACGCGAAATAGCCAAATTGTTCTAAATAACTCTGAATCTTCGATTCATCGTAAGGCTTTGCTGAACTCTGAATCTTCGATTCATTCGTCCGAATATTAACATCATCTGAAGTTTTTACAGTAGCGAAAAATAGAAAAAGAATAATATAATATTTCATTTAATAGTGTAAATTTCGCTACGCTCATGAGGTCTCGCCCATTGGGCCTCGACTGGCGTTGCCAGGCTTCGTCCGAATTTAAACAAAAATCATCAATTACCGTTTAAGTGGGCTTTTTCTAGGTATTTCTCTCTAGGAAAATAGTTAAAGTTACTGACAAATTCCTCTTCACGTAAATTTATTTCTTTTTCATTTATTTTATCAGCCTTATATAAATGCAATAACTGTCGATAAAATTTATAAACCAACTTATATTCTTCAATTCTTTCTGATATTTTTAACCTCTTATCTAAGATTTCTATTACCCCTGCGCCAAGAGATAAACAAACTAGTGGAGGTAGTGCTAACGATGATAATCCCGATACACTAAATAATAATTTACTAATAGATAATCCGATTCCAATTTTATAAAAATATAAGTAACTTTTTCTGTATACATACAAGCGTTTTTGTAGATATGTTTCCATTTATAACATATAGATAATATATTTTTTTAATTACGTTCATGATGAATCATATTGAAATAGTAGTTTTCTCATTTAAACGACACGGTATCTGTTTAAAAGAATATAATATATCATAAAAATCTTTGCCTCTGTTGACATTAATTATCACATATATACAGTAATGACCACATAAAACAGAAGAATTCATTTGTAGCTGCGTGCTATTCCACGCAATATTTTTTCCACTACTTAGTAAATATTTTTTAATTTTTTCTGGTGGAGATATTCCAAAACTGTCAAAATATAAAATATTTCTTAAATATGGTTTGTTTATGTAACATACCCAGTGTGAGCCATAACAATTAGAGGGTTGAAAATTAATTATACCTGATTCATCTTTTCTAATTTTTTTTGGTAACATGTCAATTGCAAAAACACCTCGAAAATTTCGCGTAGCTTCATGAGGCAAAGCCGGATTCGTCTTCGACTCATTCATAATATTAGATATTTCTATATTACTTAACCCCTTTTTCCTATCAATTTTATTCCTTGTCCATATGCCTTCGTCGTCTTTTTTTTTATACCATCTCCAAAAGCTTTTTGTGCTAATTTAGTACCAGCATAACCAGCAGCACCTAACCCCAATGCTTTGGCTACAGCTAACGCTGCAGGAATTAAAGCAGGTAAAAATCCACCTATCTGTGTTGGAGAAAATTTTATATTACAATATTTTTTCTTCTCTTTTTTACACTTTTTAATTTCATCAATCTGATTTTCTCTTAATTTAATAGTATTATTAGGTCTTTCTGTTAAATCGAATCTTATATTACAATCTATTCTTTTTTCTTTACAACTTTGGAGTTTCTTTATTTGATTGGGTGATAAATATACTCTATAATCATTCATTGTTTTCGGTTCAGTCATCGTCGTCTTCGACCCACTGGCCTTGCCAGTCATTTATTTAAATTAAAAACCCTCTACTTCATTTCCAAGTAAATCTTTTCATCTATAATATTCATATTTGCAATTCTTTGAGATTCAACTACAGCATATATGTAGTAATTAACATTTTGATAATCTTTTAATGTCCAATTAACTTCTAGTTCAGATGATTTTGTTTTACTAAATAAATTTTCATCATTTTCTCTTGTTACATCAAAAGCAACAACTAAATAAAGGTTACAAAAATCTTTATAGCTAACACACGTGCCTTCATCCAAATCTTTTTTATAATTACATGAAAGGAATGCTGCATACAAGCGTTGTAAATCCCTATTATTCACCTGATATTCATAAGTAGGATGTTGGGTACCATTGATTTTAATATTTATTCTTTCTAAATTCATATTATCAAAAATCATCAGTGACTTGGTAAAATTATCGTTTCGTTCGGCTCTAGAAAACACTATAAAAACTCTAGATATTTTATTTTGATTATTTACAACGCGCCAGTTTCCACTTCCAGAAGACCACAAATTACTACGGTAACAGTTAAGCGCATTCCATCCACAAAGAAAGTTAGATTTGCTAACTAATAATGAAGATAACATTTTTTCAGTTTCTAATGAGGGCTTAACTATTGGGATCCACAAACTAATATCAGATATTTCATAATCATAATTTCCATCAACTTTAGCGTGTAATATATTTTTTACCCTATTTTTACGTAATTCGATACGAATTTTTCCATTCAAAACTTTGTTACAGTCTCGTACAAACCGGAAAATTTTAGATAAAGGTATAAATTTTGTAATAGTTTTTTCATCTTTTGTTAACAACCATCTCTCTAAATATCCTTTATTGGATGCAGAATTATTTGTGATTTTTGAAATAATAGTTTTTATATCAACGTCTAAATCTTTAAATTTTACCGATTTATCTTGCGCCTCATATTTGTATTGAGACGTATCTGCTGAATCTGCTGTGTCTGGATACCAACACAATTGTGATGCTGAAGTATCAGAAACGTCTCCAGAAAATTCAATCAGATTTGAAATTAACGTAGCAACGCCAACATAATTTGTTTCTTCTATTAATACCTCTTCATAGAATAGCCTCACATAGTCAAAATCATTTATCCCATTATTTGATATAGTTGCATAATTATTTGGATTGTTTTTAATTTTAGATTTGACAAAAATATAAGCACCTGATAAATGTTTCCATCCACTTATATTAGTTTCGAGCGTATACTGTTCAAGTTCTTTCACATTGATATTACTTTCTCTTATTTCATTGTAAGTATAACTTTTTGTTGATTCATCGGTTACAGGCATTTCATCAATACGCCATAAATTGTCTACAACGTTTTCCATTTATTTAAATAAATAATGTGATTAATTAATAGATTAGTCGCAGACTTGAGTCAGCTCCAGCTGACGCTAATATCCAAATGGTATTGTATCAAAGGTTTCTAGAATAACTCTCTTGTCATAAACAAAACCAAATTCTTTTGTTTCGATTTTATTTAAGAGTTCCTTAGTTTTAGTATCTCTGGTAATTCGATTATATTGCGTACTGATTTTACTGTCTTCGGCTTCGCCTCTGGACTTTTCTAAAATATTATTTATACTTTCGGAATTAATCTTTTTGGACGTTTCATAATTTAGCGTAAATCCTTTTATTTTACAAACAACTTTACCTGTGTTTGTTTTATAACAATAACTTTTAGGACCTGTTGATAACCAGTCAACAATCCATACATCCTTACCTAATTCGTCTGTCCAATCTCCCAATAGACAGCCTGTTTTAACAGTGTTTTTTCCATCATCTATATATACAATACTATCTGTATCATAATATGCTACGCTTTTTCCTAATTTATCTAACATTTCGTACAATCTTAGTCTAGCATTTGCAGTTGTAAAAGCAGCTATAAATATATTGGTATTGAAATCATTTCCTATATAGCGATTTTTTTTTTTATAATCAATTTGTAACATATTTTCATTTATATCGATTATATGTATATTATCAAGGCTGCGATCTAATAAAATTTCATAAAATCTTTTAACATCTGTAACATATTCTGTTACACCCATATTTTGTCTTTGCCCAAATTTACCCCATAAGGAATTTAAGCATATTTTCGCAACAGCTCTCTTTCCAGGATTATTTTCTATTTTACCCAATTCAATACCTAGATTTTCTTTTACAGCTTTTCTATATTCTTCTTCTGATTCAAAATCATCCTGCCAAGGGCTTGTTTCTAATTTAATTTTCATAAACGCTTTCACATATCCTTTGAATAAATTTGATGATTTTTCGTAAAAATGCCAAACCTCATTAATAGTTATTATTTTGTACCCCTTTTCAATTGCTTTTTTTACTTCGTTGGTACACCAGGTTCCTCTGATAATTCTTTGAGATTCTGTATGAGAACATTTATCTTTTTGATTATTTAATTTTGCACACAATTGACATAATGGAAATGTTAGCTTTTCATCACCAGCTTTGTTTTTATTTTTAACAGGTAAAACGGGGTGATACAAACCTTTTGGTGGTAAAATTGCACATTTTATTAATCCATACCATTCAGGATCATACGTACGAGGTTTGAATATTTTAGTAGGATGTCCAATTGGATAATCATCGTAACATTGTACTGTTGGATATAAACTGCAAATATCTATATATTTCAATTTCTTCCCCTTAACGCGCAATTTTGTTGCATTCGTTCTTCCTCCAAAGAATGCGTTTCTAGGATTAAGATCTTCCAATTCCTTAATTTCTTCTTCAATTTGTTTCATTTCTTTCTTATATTCTTTTGACTTTGTCCACTCACATTCCCACATTTCTATTAAGTTATAACCACCTTTTTTTATTTGCTCGCTTCTTTCTATTGTTTTATCATAAAGATCTTCCATAGTTGTTTTATTCTTATAATTAAGAAAATCTGAACTATAACATTTTGTACAACCGTGCCAAAAACAACCGTGATATTGGTAAACAGTATTGGATTTTTCATCAAACCCGTCAACTTTTGATCCACATATTTTCACTTCACCATTGTTCAATGCGTGTTTTATATTTGGATTATGAAAACTATTTAACCATGAAATTGATTGTTGAGAATATTGATCTTTCAGATTATCAACAACAGCTATTGTATCTTTCTTAATATATTTTGATCTATATATAGCCATACAAACCCCTGCAATTGTAACATATCTAAATGGATCTATGTTAGCTATTTCTAGAAACTGTTTCCTTAATTCAAGACATCCATTTCTTAATATGTCAACATCAGAATTACAATATTCGTAAAGTTCTTTTTTAAAGTCAAACAAATAATTTTCTTTTCTTTTTTGTTTATGCCATTCTAAGAACTCTTCCCTTTCTTTTGGTTTCATAGAATTAACCCCATAGTATTTTGTATCAGGTATTTTTCCAATATAGTTCTGATTTTCTGTAGTATTGAAGAAATGTGGAAAATATCCTTTTTTAAGTTCTTTTAGACCGAATGTTTTAGGGAAATTTTTTAAAGGTCCTTGAACAAAATTACTACTATCAATAATTCTTAAATTAATTGGTTTTATTTCCATTAGCATTATTTTTGATCCGTTATATATACAGAAAGGTTTGATACCATTTTCAACGCAATATTTCAGAATAAAGTAAGAATCATAACCTTTAGAATAATGAGCAATAGCTGTACATCCTTTATCACCTCTAGAAATTAACCATTTACAGAAATCTTCGTTAGTCTTAAAAGAATTAACATTTCCGCTAAAATCGTGAGATATAACTAAATTAGCGATGTGTTTGCCTGTTTCTTGCATCGCTTCATAATCAAAGAATAAATATTTTTCTGTATAAGAACATTTAGTTGTATGATTTTTAGAACGACAATTATCACATTTAAACGGTTTCGTATCATTCAGTGGTTTTTTATTAAGATTTTTGCAATTACAGCATTGATAAAGGTGATATTTTATTCTTTCGGTTGTTTTATCAGGATGTTCATCAGGATGTTCATCAGGATGTTTGTTTGTTTCATCAGGATATTTGTTTGTTTTATCAGGACGTTTGTCCATTTTTTTAAATCTAATATCATGAGTTTTATATGTAAATCCTGCTTTATTTTTCACATCTATTAAACCATTATAAGTCATAACTAAATCATATTCTAACATATAGCCTATAAATTCATCAGTCCTTTTAGCAAATCTATCTGGTAAAAACAAGTTAAATTTATCATTCAATGTAACTATAGCTATTTCTTTATCGTATCTATTAGTAATAAGTTTCCAATCTGTTATGGTATATTCAGAACCCTTTTCCAAGTCTTTAAGTAATAATGTTTCTTTTATATCAGGAAAAGCCCATTTCGTGGACGCTTCGCATGTTACAGTACAACCTTTTCTATCACAATTTTGGCAACCTTTTACTTTATATTTATTATCACCGTCTTTCATTATTGTCTCACATATTCCGCCTTTTTGTCGTATCCATTGCATATAACATTTATGTTTTAATATTTCAACTTCTTTATAACAATTTAGACATTTTTCCCATCCACATTTATGTTCTTTACCTCCCTCTTCTATGAGTTTGTTACCTTTTTCAATCATTTCTCTACCCTTGTTATTATCTCCTTCTTCAATCATTTTATTTCCTTGTTCAATCATTTTTTTACCTTCGTCAACCATTTTATCACCTCTTTTGAGTATTTTATTACACTTTAAGCATTTGTAAAATCTTTCACAAACTTCTGAATGATTTTCTAAACATTCTTGATTAAAACAGTATCTATTGCATTTTTCACAATATATTCTTTGTTTAGAGTCTTCTTCGTGTTTGGTAAAACATATTAGGCACGTTTTCTTTACTTTTTTGCATTTATGGTCATCTTTGATTTGATATGGTTTATCACATTTTTCACAATAATAAGACTGACCGTAGAAACCTGTCATATTATTGATTGTATCGAAATGATTTCCATTTTTATATAAATATACTTTTACATCTTTCTCTTCTCCAGAATAAATTACTTGATTAAAACATTCGGCTGCTACGATTTTTATTTGAATATTTAATAATCTTTCTATATTCGCAATATCATCTAATGTAAAATAATTTCTATTATATTCTCCAAGTTGATTACATAGTTCTTGAGCTAAAGTAGTTTGTAAATTTCTTCCTTTTCTAATATATGTTATATCATTGTCGTTAAATTCTTTACCGAGTATTATATTTGTTTGATAAGTTAGTCCAACAATAACAGCTCTTGGACAACATAAATTATCTTTGTTTTTTATTTGTATTATACTTCTCTTTGTTCGCGAGTCTTCTGCTATATTTATCAATCTTTTCGCATTAGTAGCACCTCTAGGCATATTAACAACTTCGGCATGAAATGTACAACCGTATATATCTAAATCTTGATTTGAAGTTAAGATACTCTGAATTTTGTTTAATAAATTGTCAATATCAGAAGTTCTTGATAAACCTGTGGAAATAGGGGAGTAAAGATCATTGTGATTAACTACTATATTTAATAAATCTCCTTCTTTGAAATTTGTTTTCTCTTTTACTATTTTAATCATTTCATTTAATCCCTCTCTAATGACAGTAATTTTTTTCATAATTAAGTCTGAAAGATCAGGCTCGGATGATTCTTCATCTTCGGCTTTCAATAATATAACTTTATAGTAAACTTTATGTTTCCTCCATCTTTTGGTGTATTCAGCATTTGTTTCTATTATTTTAATTTTAGATTTTTTTGAAAACTCTGTAAAATAACTATCTTCAAAAGCGAACGGTTGGTCGTTAATTTTTTGTAATAATTCTGCCTTCTTCATTTTAGAGTAACCTTTGATATTCTTTTCTTTAGCAATTTTTCTTAATTCTTTTATAGTCAAAGAAGTATTCTGAGTCGATTCGTTTTTTGACATGGTTTCCTCTAAAATTTCCTCTAATTTTGGTGATCCGATTTCGTTGAGAACAGTATTTAAATTCGCTTCGCTCATGAGAGCATTATCTGAAATTTGATTCACTAGATCTGTTTTTTTACTATTTTGCTTTATCTTTAGGTCTAATTTTTCAGCAATTGATTTTAATTTTTTAATATTGAGTCTATTTAATTTATTAAACCAATCGCCAGCATTGAGCTCTTCTTTTAGAATTAATTTTATAAGATCTAATTTAGTCTTTGAGTTATATTGCGAATAGTTTTTTAACCCCATCTTTTTTGCGATGGCTTTTATTTTTTTTAAACTTAGTTTATTTAGCACAATCTCATTATTTGATTGTGGTGTTAAAAAATATTTATCCATCGAGGACGACTCATGTGTCAAAGATGAACTCTTATCTGAACTCTGAATCTTCGTCGAACTCGATGACGAATTGCCTTCACTAATTTGTTCAATTATGTCACCCACTTTTTTTAAATCACCTTTAGTAAGTTTTATAATTTCCTCAAGTGTCATTTTACGAAGCTCATCTTTCGAGAGCTCCATTTATAAGAAAAATTTTTTTGCAAAACATTTTTCAGCCTTCTTAAACATCATATTCAATGATTATAATATGTTAGCAAGAGATGTTTTGGATAGTATTGCGCTCCTACTAATTTACCGCAGTTACATAATATTTTTTCACCTCTATAACGTTTATTCCAACATATGTTACAAAAAGTTGAATAACCATCTTTGCTTTTTTTATTTTGATAAAAATTCTCCAAATCTTTTAGAATATTGCAGTTCTTACAAACTTTTTTATCCATTTATTAGAAAGATATTATTTCAATAATTCTTATAATAATGTTAATTGCATTTCTTCTTCGTATATCCCCTCTTTAATTTTTTCGCCTTTAAGATCAGAAACAAAATAAATCCAAACATTATATACGCGTTTTTCTACAACTGTGAATATTTCTTCAGTCCAGTTTGTTTTTAATTTGTTACGAAAAATATCAACCATATTAGACAATCTAATTCTATCACCAACTTCAAATTTTGGTTTTTTATTTGTTAATGTAATCATATATACGGTTTCTAATAACTGCCTTTCATTTTCTTTATTAACATCTTTTGGTTTCATTTTAATCGTAGAATGATAACAATTGTTATAAGATTTTATAATTTTTGGAAGTAACGAAAGCCAATTAAAACTCCTTGGCGGAGCCAACTCGTGAGCCTTCGGCGAACTGTCATACAATATTGGCTTGAATTTATTTCCTAAAGTACGGTTGAACCTCTCAACAAAGAAAGCTTTATTTTTTGTTCCAGTACTATAAAGATTGATATTGTACTTATTTAAAACGATTCTCATATCTTTATTATAAAACTCTTTTCCTCTATCAGCATGTAAATTTTTCGGTGGATTGTGTTTATCTTTAATCGCTTGTTGTATGATTTTTAAAAACGCGTTAGCTACTTCTAATCCTGATTTAGTTTTTAAAGGTTCTACCCATACAAATTTAGAAAAGGTGTCTTCAGCGACTAGAATATAGATAAAACCGTTATTGATCTTTTTAAATTTATTAAAATCATTCGGCTTCGTCTTCGACTCCGGAATCTTTTGATTCCCTCGTGAACCGTCTTTGACTTGTGCTCCGCACCCTTTGGTTGACTCTGTCTTTGTTCTTAAAGAATAGCTTGGATCTTCTGCTTTTCCTTTTGGTCTATAAAAAACATAAATATCTATTTGCCAAGTATCATCAATACCTCTATGTTGAAAGCGACGTGTTGGGTATTTTTTCCTAGCGGGTTTAAATAATTCAAAAATTAAAATATCTTCTGGTGATTTAGAAAAATTATTTTTCTCTGATTGACAAATTCTGCAAGTAGATATTCTTCTCCAATGTTTTTTCTTTTTTACAAACTTTGGTTCACCAATACTTTTAGTTTGTTTTTTACATTTTTTGCAATAATCCATAATTTATAGACGAAATAACAATGAATGTTGAATAACACAAAGGTAAGGAAATCCATTAAGTATATTTGAATTTATTAATATTTATTAAAAAGGATTTAAAGAAAGCGGACTAGTGGTTTGCATCGGAATCAACAAACACAATCTCATGAATTGATCTATTATTTGTAATTTCCTTCTTACCTTTATAAATCATATTTAACGAATCTGGATAATAAAAATTGACGGACATATTTTTAAATCTGTCTGGTAAAATTACTTTAATCTTATTATTCAAAATAACACCTAATTTACTTCCATATTGTGTATTAACATTTTCGAAATTTGTCACTGAATAGGGTGTATTAATTTCCAAGTCAACAAGTTTTTTATATTCGAAAGAATATCCACAACTGTTTAGTTTGGTTTTTAAGTCACTCATTTATATATTAAAAAAATCTTCATAATTTTATACCGAAAACTTAACTAGCATATAAAAAAAAATTGGAGTACTTAATAGATAAGGTTTTTTATCATTGAAACGACCAAGATGTTCTTCAGTGTTTACCTTTTCTTTTTTTATTCTAAAAGATAGAAGATCAGATTCTCTAACAATAAAGGGTTTTGAAAGATCTATTGTTCCTTCATTATTACTAATATCCAAATCTTTCAAATTAGCCGTTGAGTAGAATTTTATAACTTCCACATTCATTGGTATTCTAAGAAATAGTTCACCATCAAAAGAAAAGTCAAGCACAGTAACAACCTTTTGTCCATGAACTTCTTTAACAAAATGAATTTTTCCTACAAATTGTAAAAAAGAATAATGAATTTTTTTCATGAATTCAGTTTCCAAGTTAATTAACCTTTCTCCGTAAATATCTAGTTGTTTTTTATTGACAACATCATGCTTATCAATTGCATCGGCAGTTTTAACTAATCTTCTATTACCAATATCAATATATCGTTTTTCTTTTTTGATCATATTATTCAGTTCAGGTTTAACAATTTTTAAAACGCTTTCTGAATCATCTTTTCTAATCATATTACTGAGTTCCGGCTTAACAATTTTTAAAACGCTTTCTGAATCATCTTTTTTGATCATATTACTGAGTTCAGGTTTAACGATTTTTAAAATACTTTGAGAATCATCTTTTCTAATCATATTACTGACTTCCGGCTTAACAATTTTTAAAACGCTTTCTGAATCATCTTTTTTGATCATATTACTGAGTTCAGGTTTAACGATTTTTAAAATACTCTCTGAATCATCTTTTCTGATCATATTACTGAGTTCCGGCTTAACAATTTTTAAAACGCTTTCTGAATCATCTTTTTTGATCATGTTACTGAGTTCAGGTTTAACCATTTTTAAAACGGTTTCTGAATCATCTTTTTTGATCATATTATCGTTTGCTGACGCTAAATATTGTAAATTAACAGCATCGCCAGGATTTTCTGGTTGTTTTACATTAACTAATTTGTGTCCTGTGATATCATAATCGCCATTTTCTGTTAAATTAAACCCTATACCAGGTGGTCCTCTTGTTGATTTTCCACCTTTTTGTCTATTTTTTCTAAGAACGTATTCAGCATGCGAAGCACTAGTCAAAGACGTTGTCATCGCCTTTGGACTGGTCCTTCCAGTCATTTATTGGTGTAAAATTCTTTCTATATTTCATTTCAGGAGTTTTAAAATCAATAGTTAAGCAATCAAAATTATTAATGTTATTTTCATAATATTCCTTGATTTTCTTATCCAATCCTTTTTCTCTAAATATCAAGCTTATATCATTACCATCACATGATGGAAATATTGAAAGATAATTACATTGTAAACGAATTGATTTTGGTACTCTATACCAATCCTGCGTTATATAGATCATCGAAGCATTCATTTTTCTTCCGCGTATAGCTAAATCTATCAATTTTTTTTGATCTTTTTCAGTTACAAAATCATCAACAACAATCAAGTTTTGTTTATCTCTATCCAGTTCGTCTACATGGACTATGTCTTCTATATCTGATGAAAAGTGTGATTCAATTATCGGTTCTTCAGGTCGAATAATTTTTTCATCATCAAACACATTTTGTAATAACTGATAATAAGGTTCTTCTAAATCCTTTGCATACAAATAAAAAGTATCAAAAAATAAATATTTTAATAGATTGACAACAGTATTTGTTTTACCAGAACCGCTTCGTCCTATAATTATTAATATAAAAGGCCATTTTGGAGCTAATTTATTAATGTTGTAATGTTCTTTTTCATCCGCTTTAATAAAATGAATAGGCAAAGACGTATTCATTTATTTAACACAAATACGCACGCTTATCGCTAAACCGCGATAGCGGGCAAATTGATTCCCTTGTGAACCGTCTTTGACTTGTGCTCCGCACCCAAACAGTATAAGATCTTTAATTCGAAAACAACTGCAGAAGAGCCATTATGGGCGTGTTGGTAAGATGTTTGCTTTCACTCCAAGGGGTCCCGGGTTCGAACCCCCGCGGATCCAACTTTTTTTTAAATTTCGTAATATTGCGCAGTTTGATGTATTATTGTAGCTGATTAGACATTATAATGGACACGACATAAATAGCTCAGATAGTAAAGAGTTAGACAGATAATAAAAGGTTTTGAGTTCGATTCCCATCGCCGCTTTTTTAATTGAGAATGCAGTTGTTCTTAAATCTGAACTGGTGAGATCTCGAGTGGCCATAGAGATTGAGGACCCACGAAGATTGACGAGCAACTGAGTGCTGCCAAATATTCTCAAAATATTTCTCGGTTTTGGGACTCTTCCATCTATTCATGACTTACAGTAATATCGAACAACAATGACCTGTCCTGTTGATTCAGGACTGATGGTCGTGCCGATGATTCTCCTCGATAGACACATACCTATAAACGGTATAAGCTGTCGTGAAAGAGGAGATGCTGTAAGAATAGATCGGATTGTAGTCGGAATGAAAACGGGGAATGTTTTGCACTTATTTTCGCTAGCGCTCATATTCGGCTATGCCTTCATGATGAATCTTCTTTTCACTTTATATAAATGACTAACGCTAATAGTAAAAGTGAAATAATTGACGCTATTTTAAAAAATCGTGAAATAATTAAAAATAGGATTCATTTAAAACAATTTAAAGAACATTTAACGAAGGAAGAAATTAAAAAACTACAAAAACCTATAACTGACAAACTTGATAATATTACTGAATTTACACAACAAATTCTTATGAGCGAAGCGAATCCAAAAAATGTTTTAGCAATTGAGGAAAAGGTTCCCCAGGCCGAATCGAAAGATTCCGGAGGCGATGATGTAAACGAATCGGATCATTTATTACCATTACCAAAATTCCCTTCCTCCATAAGTTTAGATCCTAATAAAGATTTAAATTTTGATATTATTGAAAAACAATTTAAATTTGAAAAACCTTCACATTTATTATCGTTAGACATTAGAAGTCGAAATGCAAAAATTGATACGACGATACCCGAAATATCAACTAAATTGAAATCATTAAATGCGCACCTTACAAACGCAAAGAAATCACAAGAACAAGAAAAAATTGATAATTTACAATATGTGTATTCACAGTTGAAAAAATATAAAAGTGTTTTAGAAGATATTCGAAAAATTCCCTTCTATGAGAAGCAAACAGGAAGCGGCCAGATTCGACCTTTTTCAGATCCGAATGAAATGGTAGAACGTCTTGATCTATTAATTGCGTCAAAAAATGCGGGAAATGATTCAATCGAGGTATATAATGAATGCGTAGAAATACTTGATAAATTGTTAAACCTGAAACTCATAAAAAAATCAGATCACAAAAAGATATTCTCTACGCTGCATGCGGAGCACTAGTCCACTTCCCTCGGGAACTTTTGCCAGGCTTTTTTAAACTGAATAAATGAGCCTAATACACATTAGATCTAAAGAAAATGATTTTGAAATAAGTTATTCTGAAAACCCTATTAATTTATCTGGATTAAAAGGTGAAATTGCTTTAAAGACAGCAAGTCTCTGGTATAGTTGGGATAACATTACCGAAGAGTATAAAAATAACGAAATAAAATTTAGGCGAAGCCCTCATGAGCGAAGCGAATACAAGTCTGGTAAAAAGGCTCCGCAGACCGAACTCAAAAATAACGAAATCAAGAAAGACAGGCAAGGTGTGTCCAGAGTCGAAGACGAAGAACACGATAGAAATGAATCGGAGTGGAAAATATTAAAGTTACCAAACGGTTTGTACGATGAAAATGAATTAAATAATTATATCCAAGAATATTTTGGAACGTTTGAAACACCCCCGTTTAATTTTGATGTAAATTATGCAACTAATCGTTTTATGCTAATTATACGCGACAAAGACTATGAAATTGACTTTTCCCACGGTAAGATACATGAGCTTTTAGGATTTGATAAAAAAATATATAAAGAAGGAATAAACTATGCAACAAAAATTGGTAACATCACCAAAGATATTGATCAAATCTTGATTCACTGCTCCCTAGTTTCATCTAGTTATCAAAATAATCTCAAAAGTGATGTTATATACGCTTTTACCCCAAATATTTCACCTAGATCTTTAATTAATATTGAACCGACGCATCCGAAATATTTACCAATTAATCGTACGGATTATATATTTAATATTCGCATTTCTGTTACAAATCAGCTAAATCAATTGATAAATTTTAATGGAGAGTGTTTAAATTTTGTTCTAGATATTCAGTAATTGTCATTGCTATTCTTTCCTGTAGAATAAATGGTACTTGTTGTTCATAGAAAACAATTATTTCCTAAACAATATGGGTTTGGTCTTAAATATCACAGAGATATTAGAGGTGGAAATATTTTTCAATCTATAAAAAAATTTGCTATACCAGCATTGGGTTTTTTATATCGCAATATATTAAAACCTTTTTGGAAAAATAATAAAGAAGATATCATTCAAGGTGTAACTTCAGGGCTTAAAAATATAGCGTCTACATACGTAAAATCACCGCCCTTTTCTACTTATAAAGAAGAAATTATAAATCCTATTCTAAACAAAATGAAAGAAAAATCGTGGAATGAACATTTACGAGGCGACGGATTAAAAAAGGGGAAAGCTAATCGATTAACTAAAAAATCAAAGGATATCATTAAAAATCTGTTGAATGCTGATGAAATTGATTAAAAACTTGTGATGTCCTTATATCGTCTTAAATTCAGTGACGGATGCCCATCCGTCACTGAAATCCCATGAAAGCTCATAATATTTTTTATTTTTTTAACTACCTTGAAAATCGGGGTATTTTGCTTGATATTTTTTATTTTTTTTTAACTACCTGGAAAATCGGGGTAATTTGCTTAATATTACTTTTTTTCACAATTACCCTTGAAAATCGGGTTATTTTGCTTGATATTTTTACTTTTTTTTTAACTACCTGGAAAATCGGGGTGTTTTTATGATTATTTGATGTTTTTTTTAACTACCTTGAAAATCGGGGTAATTTGCTTAATATTATTACTTTTTTCACAATTACCCTTGAAAATCAGGGTGTGTCCTATAGGGGCCCATGTACTACTCTTGTATAAACGATCAATTATCGAACTCCGATTACAAGCAAACAAAAAAGCTAAGACAAAAAAAATTTGTTACAATTTTTTATTTTGTTAAATATTCTCTGGATCTGAATGTCTTTTAAAATGAGATTTTGTACGATTATAAAGCTCTGTTTAATTTTTTCGTAGCTCCCAAAATTTTGTTTAAAAATATAGAGCGGAACTTTGCTAAAAAATTCTTGGTTGACATTAGATCTGATTTTACCTCAACTTGAATTAAAAAAAATATAACTTCTGAATCCAACTATTTTTTAAAATGAGATTTTGTACTATTATAGCTTTGTTTAATGTCTAATAGTACACACAAAATTTCGGTAAAAAAAATTTATTGGAACTTTGCCAAAAAATATTGATTGATATCAGATACCAAAAACTTGATTTTACCTCAACTTAAATTCAAAAATTGGTATCTTCCGAACTCAACTGTCTATTAAAATAAGATTTTGTACGATTATTGCCTTTTATAATGTCCATCAATTTCCAAAAATGCGTTCAAAAATAATAAGTGGAACTTGGCCAAAAAATCCAAAAACCCAATTTTGCCTCAATTAATTTCAAAAAATTATATCTGCTGAACAGAACTGTCTTCCAAAACGAGCTTTTGTATGATTATAGCTTTGTTTATTGTCTATTAGTTCGCAAAATTTCGTTCAAAAGTATTGATTGGAACTTTGCCAAAAAAATCTTGATTGGTATTAAACAACAAAAACTTGATTTTACCTCAACTTAAATTCAAAAATTCGTATCTTCCGAATTCGACTGTCTATCAAAATAAGATTTTGTACGATTATAACTTTCTCTAATGTCCACCAATTTCCAAAATTGCGTTCAATAATAATGAGTGAAACTTGGCCAAAAAAAATCATGTTTGGTATCAGATAGCAAAAACGTATGTTTGCCTCAATTAAATTAAAAAAATTATATCTGCTGAACAAAACTATCTTTTAAAACGAGCTTTTGTACGATTATAGCTTTGTTTAATGTCTATTAGTTTGCAAAATTTCGTTCGAAAGAATTGATTGGAACTTTGCCAAAAAATTCTTGTTTTGGTATCAGATAACAAAAACTTGATTTTACCTCAACTTAAATTCAAAAATTCTTATCTTCCGAACTCGATTGTCTATCAAAATAAGATTTTGTACGATTATAACTTTCTTTAATGTCCATCAATTTCCAAAATTGCGTTCAAAAATAATGAGTGGAACTTGGCCAAAAAAATTCATGTTTGGTATCAGATAGCAAAAATCTAAGTTTGCCTCAATTAAATTCAAAAAATTATATCTGCTGAACAGGAGTGTCTTTCAAAACGAGCTTTTGTACCATTATAGCTTTGTTTAATGTCTATAAGTTTGCAAAATTTCGTTCGAAAGTATTGATTGAAACTTTGCCAAAAAAATCTTGATTGGTATTAGTTAACAAAAACCTGATTTTGCCTCAATTTAAATTCAAAAATTCCGAACTCGACTGTCTATTAAAATAAGATTTTGTACGATTATAACTTTCTCTAGTGTCCATCAATTTCCAAAATTGCGTTCAAAAATTATGAGTGGAACTTGGTCAAAAAAATTCATGTTCGGTATCAGATAGCAAAAATCTAAGTTTGCCTCAATTAAATTCAAAAAATTATATCTGCTGAACAGGAGTGTCTTTCAAAACGAGCTTTTGTACCATTATAGCTTTGTTTAATGTCTATTAGTTTGCAAAATTTCGTTCAAAAGTATTGATTGGAACTTTGCAAAAAAAATCTTGTTTTGGTATCAGATAACAAAAACTTGATTTTACCTCAACTTAAATTCAAAAATTCTTATCTTCCGAACTCGACTGTCTATCAAAATAAGATTTTGTACGATTATAACTTTCTTTAATGTCCATCAATTTCCAAAATTGCGTTCAAAAATAATGAGTGGAACTTGGCCAAAAAAATTCATGTTTGGTATCAGATAGCAAAATCGTATGTTTGCCTCAATTAAATTAAAAAAATTATATCTGCTGAACAAAACTATCTTTTAAAACGAGCTTTTGTACGATTATAGCTTTGTTTAATGTCTATTAGTTCGCAAAATTTCGTTCGAAAGTATTGATTGGAACTTTGCCAAAAAATTCTTGTTTTGGAATCAGAAAGCAAAAACCTGATTTTGCCTCAATTTATATTCAAAAATTCAGAACTCGACTGTCTATTAAAATAAGATTTTGTACGATTATAACTTTCTCTAGTGTCCATCAATTTCCAAAATTGTGTTCAAAAATAATGAGTGGAACTTGGTCAAAAAAGTTCATGTTTGGTATCAGATAGCAAAAACCTAATTTTGCCTTAATTAAATTCAAAAAATTATATCTTCAGAACAGAACCGTCTTTTAAAACGAGCTTTTGTATCATTATAGCTTTGTTTAATGTCTATTAGTCTGCAAAATTTCGTTCAAAAGTATTGATTGGAACATCGCCAAAAAATCTTGATTCGTATCAGATAACAAAACTTGATTTTACCTCAACTTAAATTCAAAAATTCGTATCTTCCGAACTCGACTGCCTATCAAAATAAAATTTTGTACGATTATAACTTTCTCTAATGCCCATCAATTTTCAAAATTGTGTTCAAAAATAATGAGTGGAACTTGGCCAAAAAAATTCATGTTCGGTATCAGATAGCAAAAATCTAAGTTTGCCTCATTTAAATTCAAAAAATTATATCTGCTCAACAAAACTATTTTTCAAAACGAGCTTTTGTACGATTATAGCTCTGTTTAATATCTATTAGCTTGCAAAATTTCGTTCAAAAGTCTTGATTAGAATTTTGCCAAAAAATTTTGTTTTGGTATCAGAGAACAAAAAACTGATTTTGCACAACTTAAATTAAAAAATTCGTATCTTCCGAACTCAACTGTCTATTAAAATAAGATTTTGTACGATTATAACTTTCTTTAATGTCCATCAATTTCCAAAATTGCGTTCAAAAATAAGGAGTGGAACTTGGTCAAAAAAGTTCATGTTTGGTATCAGATAGCAAAAACCTAATTTTGCCTTAATTAAATTCAAAAAATTATATCTTCAGAACAGGACCGTCTTTTAAAACGAGCTTTTGTGTCATTATAGCTGTGTTTAATGTCTATTAGTCTGCAAAATTTCGTTCAAAAGTATTGATTGGAACATCGCCAAAAAAATCTTGATTGGTATCAGATAACAAAAACTTGATTTTACCTCAACTTAAATTCAAAAATTCGTATCTTCCGAACTCGACTGCCTATCAAAATAAAATTTTGTACGATTATAACTTTCTCTAATGCCCATCAATTTTCAAAATTGTGTTCAAAAATAATGAGTGGAACTTGGCCAAAAAAATTCATGTTCGGTATCAGATAGCAAAAATCTAAGTTTGCCTCATTTAAATTCAAAAAATTATATCTGCTGAACAAAACTATTTTTCAAAACGAGCTTTTGTACGATTATAGCTCTGTTTAATATCTATTAGCTTGCAAAATTTCGTTCAAAAGTCTTGATTAGAATTTTGCCAAAAAAATTTTGTTTTGGTATCAGAGAACAAAAAACTGATTTTGCACAACTTAAATTAAAAAATTCGTATCTTCCGAACTCAACTGTCTATTAAAATAAGATTTTGTACGATTATAACTTTCTCTAATGTCCATCAATTTCCAAAATTGTGTTTAAAAATAATGAGTGGAACTTGGTCAAAAAAGTTCATGTTTGGTATCAGATAGCAAAAACCTAATTTTGCCTTAATTAAATTCAAAAAATTATATCTTCAGAACAGGACCGTCTTTTAAAACGAGCTTTTGTATCATTATAGCTTTGTTTAATGTCTATTAGTCTGCAAAATTTCGTTCAAAAGTATTGATTGGAACATCGCCAAAAAAATCTTGATTCGTATCAGATAACAAAAACTTGATTTTACCTCAACTTAAATTCAAAAATTCGTATCTTCCGAACTCGACTGCCTATCAAAATAAAATTTTGTACGATTATAACTTTCTCTAATGTCCATCAATTTTCAAAATTGTGTTCAAAAATAATGAGTGGAACTTGGCCAAAAAAATTCATGTTCGGTATCAGATAGCAAAAATCTAAGTTTGCCTCATTTAAATTCAAAAAATTATATCTGCTGAACGAAACGGTTTTTCAAAACGAGCTTTTGTACGATTATAGCTTTGTTTATTGTTTATTAGTTTGCAAAATTCTTTTTTCTTTAACTTTGTTTCAAGTTAAATTCAAAAAAATATATCTTGTGAAGACGAATGTATTTCAAAATGAGATTTTGTACGATTATAGCTCTGTTAATTGTTCACAAACTCTCAAAATTTAGTTCAAAAATATAAATTCGAACCTTCCCAAAAAATCTAAACTAATAGAACTAGCAAAAAATGCGGTGCCATTAAAATCAGCGTAAAAAATATAAAATGACGCGAATTTCTAAGCAATATCTCATAAAAATGCCATTTTCTAACTATGATTGCGGACAAACTTGAAAAAAAATAAGACAAAAAATCTTCTTTCGATGATTTTATTTTCTTCATTATGGTAAAACAACTCCACAAAATAGATATGTTTTAAAGTAAGCCCATATATAAAATAATTTATGACTCATACATTTATGCTAAAATTTAAACAAAAGTTGCAATAAGGGCACATTTCATTCTTAACACCCAAAATGCAAATCTTTTTGGTATAAAACGCCGTCGAGAATCGGACTAGACAGTTTCATTTTGGAGTCACTACGGCAATGTTTAAATATTTAAAAGTAGGTTTAAACTTTTTTTTTATTGGTAATCTATTTTTCGAAAAACTTCAAAAACATTCAAAAACGCGCGTTTTTTAAAATGACCATGGCAATATCAACAACCAAAAAACGTGAACATAAATCGCAACTTTTTAATAATTTTTTATCACAATGACAATAAATTACAATTTTTATAATATTAATATCAGTATTTATAATTTCAAAGTGTACCAATAAAAATCTAAGTATTCGGGGATAACTGGTCTTTAAAACACTTGCTTTGTTTCGATGTTTTAAAGACTTTATTTCTTTCCATTTTTTTGTTTTATAAGGTTGCCACTTTTGCTGCCCTTATGTTGGCAAGCCTTATCATGACCGCTTCGACCGCTGGTGGATCTCAAGGGCAAGAAGAACAATAACGTAACATTTAAAATTTAACTTGAAGAAATGGACGCGCAATCGATTTTATTCACTTGATTATGTACTAAATAAATTACTCAAAACAAAGAAATTGTATTAATTTGTTCAAGAACTCAAACAAAAAATTCTTTCCAGTTAATTAACGTTGGCACACACATTAGCAGATTTACTTGAAAAGAGCGAAACATCTCAAATTCCATATTTTCATTGATTTATTAAACCATCAAACACAAACAATAACTGACAAAAAATCGGAAAAACCGAACAAATAATTCGCATTTTTATCTCTTCAACTCGACCAAAGCTGGAAAATTCATACGAAAACACAGCCATAAAACAATATTTATTTATTATGAATCTCAACGCAATTTTAGAATAATTAAGCCTAACGAACTCAACGAGACTGTAAAAAAACAAATCAATAGATTGCATAAACACTTTATCATTCCCTTCCGGTCTCAATAGTTAAATTTGTTGCAATATCCTTCCTTCGACTTGAAATGATTAATGTCCCGCTTCTCGCACACACAATACATTTGAATGTTTTTTAAATTGCTTTCAGGAAATTTGTTCCGCGATAAAATTCGAAAAATATTAAACACAAACATCGATAAATTATCGGAATGCCATCGCTTTGTAAATTAACCAAACCAACACGGCTTTATTAAACGCGTCAATCTGGTGCTTCCATTTCACTAATTGAGGTTTAGTTTTTAAAAGCTCTTATTTAACCTGCTTTGTTGTCTGTCTGTCTGTTTCATATTTTTGATGAGACTAGATCAAATAGGTAATAATAAAGTATATAAAAGTGAAGAAAACAAAAAAATATTTGTAAAAGTATTATTACGGAATCAAACGACGGTATCGGTATAAAAAAACTGTAATAAAGACAAGAAACGATGACAAATTTACGGATTAAAATAAGTTTCTCTTAATTAGCGGATTCGTTAAAAAAAGAAACGCTAAAAAATAATTTCAGAAGAAAAATGGATCAAAAATAAAAAAATAACATAACTGTCAACTACTAACGGTATGATGAAAAAAAAGCAACTGAAAAATATACTAGTGTTTCACAAAAAAACTTTGAAGTATATTTGTCCATGAGAAGTTTCAATTAAGAGTTTTTCGTACTTCATAGCTATTGATTAAAAAAATTCAGTGTACTTTAAGAAATTTATTTAATTAGTTTTTTTCGGACAAATGCAATGATAAAAAAAAATAATTTTAGCTCTTCATACAAAAAACTGTTTAAGAATTAGAAATATTCCGACAAATGCATTTTTTTTTTGAATTGGAGAAGATATACTCCACTTGTTTTTCTTTATTAAAGTTAAAAAGCCTAACAACTAAAGTTTAAGCTATCCATATACAAGATAATTCAAAGTTTCGAAATATATTTACAATTTTCATCTACGAACGTTATATTTTAAGATATGATTTAAAGTATGACACATTTTTAGTTAATGCATTTAGTTAACTTTTTTCTTTTGACAAAGAGAGGTGTCTAAAGAACACGATTTTTAACAGTTTTTAGGATATTGATCATAATTTGATATCTCAAAAAACAGTGAATAGAAAAATAAATCAGTGCTTTTTATTAAACGTTTTTATTTAACTCACTCTGTTGTCTGTCTGTCTGTTTCATATTTTTGGAGCCAAAGTTGAAAGGGTTTCCGTTGTCCCAACGAATTGAAATTTTGCATACTTACGTAATCCGCGTGACAATTTGATTAAAACAATAATAAAAAGATCATATTTTTGGAAAATAAATCAAAAGAAGAAAAAATATAAGACACATAGAAAAAAAAAGAGACTAGCTCAAGTAGGTAATAATAAAGTATAAAAAAATATTAGAAAAAGTATTATTATCATACGAAAAAGACGGTATCAAACGACGGTACCGGTATAAAAAAACTGTAATAAAGACAAGAAACGATGACAAATTTATGGATTAAAATAAGTTTCTCTTTATTAGCGGATTCGTTAAAAAAGAAAAGCTAAAAAACAATTTCAGAAGAAAAATAAAATTCGATGAAGTAGTAGTTGAAATAGAAAAAATATGAATGAATAATAAAAAAGTATAAAAAACATCTACTACTTTTGAAGTAAAAAGGGGAGATTGACAGAGTGAGAAAGATTGAAAAAGACTAAAGAAAGTTATAAAACAGTATAAAGTATTTTCTTAAGAAACAGACAATATTTAACGCAAAAAATGGATCAACAACAAAAAATGACATAACTGTCAGCTACTAACGGTGTGATGAAGAAAAAGCAACTGAAAAATATAGTTGTGTCTCACAAAAAAAATTTGAAGTATATTTATCCATGAGAAGTTATTAAGAGTTTTTCGTACTACATGACTATTAATTAAAAAAATTCAGTGTCCTTCAAGAAATTTATTTAATTAGTTTTTTCGGACAAGTGCAAAAATAAAAAAAATACATTTTAGCTCTTCATACAAAAAACTGTTTGAGAATTAAAAATATTCCGACAAATGCATTTTTTTTTCGAATTGGAGAAGATATACTCCACTTGTTTTTCTTTATTAAAGTTAAAAAGCCTAACAACTAAAGTTTAAGCTATTCATATACAAGATAATTCAAAGTTTCGAAATATATTTCGAAAGATATGATTTAAAGTATGACACATTTTTAGTTAATGCATTTAGTTAACTTTTTTCTTTTGACAAAGAGGTATCTAAAGAACACGATTTTTAACAGTTTTTAGGATACTGATCATAATTTGATATCTCAAAAAACAGTGAATAGAAAAATAAATCAGTGCTTTTGATTAAACGTTTTTATTTAACTCACTCTGTTGTCTGTCTGTCTGTTTCATATTTTTGGAGCCAAAGTTGAAAGGGTTTCCGTTGTCCCAACGAATTGAAATTTTGCATACTTACGTAATCCGCGTGACAATTTGATTAAAACAATAATAAAAAGATCATATTTTTGGAAAATAAATCAAAAGAAGAAAAAATATAAGACATATAGAAAAAAAAGAAGAGACTAGCTCAAATAGGTAATAATAAAGTATAAAAAAATATTAGAAAAAGTATTATTATTATACGAAAAAGACGGTATCAAACGACGGTACCGGTATAAAAAAACTGTAATAAAGACAAGAAACGATGACAAATTTACGGATTAAAATAAGTTTCTCTTTATTAGCGGATTCGTTAAAAAAGAAAAGCTAAAAAACAATTTCAGAAGAAAAATAAAATTCGATGAAGTAGTAGTTGAAATAGAAAAAATATGAATGAATAATAAAAAAGTATAAAAAATATCTACTACTTTTGAAGTAAAAAGGGGAGATTGACAGAGTGAGAAAGATTGAAAAAGACTAAAGAAAGTTATAAAACAGTATAAAGTATTTTCTTAAGAAACAGACAATATTTAACGCAAAAAATGGATCAAAAACAAAAAATGACATAACTGTCAGCTACTAACGGTATGATGAAGAAGAAGCAACTGAAAAATATAGTTGTGTCTCACAAAAAAAATTTGAAGTATATTTATCCATGAGAAGTTATTAAGAGTTTTTCGTACTACATGACTATTAATTAAAAAAATTCAGTGTCCTTCAAGAAATTTATTTAATTAGTTTTTTCGGACAAGTGCAAAGATAAAAAAAATACATTTTAGCTCTTCATACAAAAAACTGTTTGAGAATTAAAAATATTCCGACAAATGCATTTTTTTTTGAATTGGAGAAGATATACTCCACTTGTTTTTCTTTATTAAAGTTAAAAGGCCTAACAACTAAAGTTTAAGCTATTCATATACAAGATAATTCAAAGTTTCAAAATCTGTTTACATTTTTCATCTACGAACAGTATTTTTTAAGATATGATTCGAAGTATGACACATTTTTGGTTAATACATTTAGTTAACTTCTTTCTGTTAACAAAGAGAGGTGTCTAAAGAACTCGATTTTTAACTGTTTTTAAGATATTGATCATAATTTGATGTCTCAAAAAACAGTGAATAGAGAAATAAATCATGCTCTTTGTTAGAAGTTTTTATTTAACTCACTGACGTTGTAAATATGGTTAAAGATACAAGAAAAATTTTAGAAAAAAGAAATTGTAGAAAATGAAATAATTAAATTTCTAACTCAAATTAGGAAAAATTGATTGAAATAACTAGGTGTGAAGTAGGAACGATATGTTTTTTTAAAGCTTTTATTTAACTTGCTTTGTTGTCTGTCTGTCTGTTTTCATATTTTTGAAGTCAAATTTGAAAAAGTTCCAGTTGTCCCAATGAATTGAAATTTTGCATACTTACGTAATCTGCGTGACAATGCAATCTTATGTGGTTAAATACCCCCTAATGGGGTTTAATGAGGTTTTGAAATTTTAGGTTATGGTTACAAATGGGTTTTTGATGTGTACATACCGTAACTTATACCAACATTAACGGTATGTTGGTCATTGGGAAATTATTTTTATTACGTTTCGTTACAAACAAATGTCGTTATTTTTTTAAATTCATTTATCTTGGACTATAGAGATAGACACAGAACAGAGGTTAGGATGTGCTTTTAATGCTAACAGCTGTTTTCTTTCACATATCACTATACAAATTTGCACAAATCAGCAAAATAAAAAAACTAAATCTCAGAGAAAAAGACGTTTAGAATAAGTAAAGACTAAAAAGCAATAAAAAAAAATGTTTTTTTAGAAAAAAAAATTATTTAAAAAATACACTAAAAAGTAAAAATTAATGTTTTTTTTATCAAAGGAGAATACTTTTACCAACAAATTAGGATTTAAAAATTTATAAAAGCTTTGGGAACGGTCATACGGCATTACAGAATTAATTTGTTAAATTGAGCACTGTTTCTTAATCTTTTATAAATTTTATAATCGTAATTTGTAAGCAAAAATATTTTCCTCTGATAGAATAACATTATTTTTTACTTTTTAGTGCACCTTTTATATAAAAGCTATTTTCTGAAAAATTTTTTTTAATGTTTTCATTAGTCGTTCGAATCCAATAAAGTTTCAAACCAACGAATCAACAATGAACAAACAAACTTTGTCAATATTTTTCGGACGTAGCCAAGCTCGAAAACGGGGTCACATTTCTATTATAAACTCTCTCGTGTGTGTGTGTGTGTGTGTGTGTAAGTTAAAAACTACTGACCTGACAAAGGGGCAGAAACACCTCTCCGATGGAATCATCCCTCGAGAAGCGGTCGTAATCGAAGACGTGCAAATGCAACACTCTCGACTGCAACTTCTGGATGGGGAATCCTTCGAAATAGAACGTTTCGTTCCAGCGTGGGTTGAGTGTGCGTCTTTTGATCTTCGTCTCTAAACGGTGCTTCTTGTCCGGGAGGAGCGTCACGCGAACGTAGGGATCGCTGGTTCCGGATAAATCCTTGGCGGGTAAGTCCTTGCCCTGTGAAAGGACAAGGTCGCCGTCAAATTAAATCACAAACGACGCGGATCAACGGAGCGGACCACAGGCGACCTTCGACACCTCGGGCTAAACAGCCCTCATTGGGGACATAAGTGAATAAAGGCGAATTTATAGACACAAAAAATAAAAAAAATCAATATAACGGGTTTGCCAAGTTTTACACTCAGGCACTTTTCACCTCTTTGTAATTTATCTAACATTCTAAAAAAATCGTATGTGATTTTATTGTATACAAGAACGATTTGACCAATTTTTAAAATGATTACTTGTATGGTGTGTTTTTTCACTTTCGCTTAGTTAAGGTTTCAGGGTACCGAAGCGATTGTTGAGAATTGGTGTACTACAAGTTGCATACTTTTTTTAGACCTGTTTTCAGTGACAGCTGTCAATCATCGGCTAGGTATCCGACCTTCGCCTCGGGGTGTCTTGTCCCTTCTCATAAAATGCAAATAATGTAAACAAACTGAATTCCACTATCGCCCACGATAGTTTCTCTTATTTCAGAGATTCAAGCAACATACAGTGAAAAATACGTTTTTTATTTTGTTAAAAAAATTTGATACTAAAGAATAATAAAATACTAGCATAGTTTTGTAAAAAATAATACACCATTACACCATTTATTTATTGGGTTTTATGTTTTAATTAACCGAAATCTGTTCGCTATATTATGTGTCATGTGCATTTCTAATTGGATCACTTGCATTGAAAAAATATAAAATAAAAAAATTAATTGGTGAAACATTATTGTTCTTTCAGAAAACAGTTTAACTTTAAAAAAGTTACTAGGAATATCTCATTAAAATGATGAAAACTTCTTTAAACCCGCTTTTTCGTCTGATAATTTTATCCAGGTAATAAATTCTGAAAAATACATTGTTGTAAAAATTTATTGTAACTATACCCAGTAATAATTATAGTAATAATGAGCAGTGGGATAAAGAAAGAAATAATAGATTAACGGCTAGTAATTTCGAAAGAATTATTAATATGAAATGTACGACCAATACAGCGAATGCTGTAAAAGATATCTTGTATCGTGTGGGATTATCTAAATTTAAAAAATTACCCGAACCACTACAGTGGGGAATTGATAATGAAGAGAAAGCAAAGGAGAAGTTTGAACAGATCACAGGTATAAAGGTAGATTCATGCGGCTTTTTTGTTGATAAAGAAAAAAAATTTTTAGGTGCAACACCAGATGGGTTAGTGGGTTCAAATGCTATTGTTGAAATTAAATGTCCATTTAGCGCAAGAAACACAAATATTAAAACTGCCATAGAACAAAAATTGATTAAATACTTAGAAATAGATTCTCAAGATGATAGTAAAATAGTTTTAAAAGAAAAAGATAATTACATGTATCAAGTACAAGGTCAGCTCCACATTACTAATCGCCAAACTTGTTATTTAATAGTGTACACCTCTACAAATTTAAAATATTGTATTATTGAGAAAGACGATAGTAAATATTGGAACGGAAGAATGATAGATTGTCTTGAAAATTTTTATATGAATGCCATGTTACCAGAAATAATTGATTCAAGACATAGTCGCAATTTACCATTACGCAGCATAATAAAAAAGGATTTGTAAATAATATTTCAAGTTTAGTTTTAGAGATTTTTACATAAATACATAATATGATGATAAGCATTTTAATAATAATTATAATTTTTAATTTGAACAATAAAAGTAAAAAAAACTTCCTCAGTGGGTTGACACCTTGTCGTGGTGAGGGAGCTCAGTAGTTCTATCACAAAACCTGTGCAGAACGAAGCTAAGTACAACCAAAGTTTTAATCATCTTTTTTTATATTTTTTTTAAAACAGGAATAATTTTATTGTTAAAAGTATTCAAAAAAATAGCGAGCGTGATTACTCGTATTTCAAAATCTCATAAGATACGTTGATAGCAGTGTGTACAAAAAAAACGTAATGCAAATCTATAGGTACCTAATTATTTTGTTAAAAAAATTAATTCCGAAATCATGTGCTTTAATTTTATACCACTATTAGAGAAATCGCTAAAATTCCTATTTGTGCCGATACATTTCTCTGTCTTGAACAAATGCAATAAAATTATTATCTTGTGGGTCACCCCAATGGTGGTTACCTCCAGCGGTGGGTCCTAAACCCGTCATAAATCATCTTCCAGCTAGCTACGCATTCGAAGAAGGATGCATTAAAAGTTGCCTACTTACAATTTAATTTTTGCTTTATATCTAACAATTAAGAACAGTTAACAAAAATTTAAAATATCTCAAGTCTGTATTTTTAAATTTCCTATAAAATGGTTTTTTTAAATTCTCAATACAATGCACCGTTATCAAAAATTCGTATCAACTTCATTAACAGACATTTTATTTAATAAAAAAATATCTAGGCATTTATTTCAATCAAAAATGAATCTTCGACCTACATTTACTTATAAAGAAACACTGCAAATGTCAAGAAACTCTTCAAGTCTAAATTTGCGGCTAAAAACAGTGAAAACAGTTTACACGTAAAACGTATGCGCCAGCTCCCAGAGGGTCTAGAGCCTTAACTATAGTCTAATGTCAACGATCTTTGGTCCATAGGTGTATTTTGAGACAGCGCATCGAAGTGCCTAATTAATGTTTTGAGAAAATGTGTCGTTGATTTTTAATTTCTGTTTTGATATTGGGGCAGCTTTTTTCCCATGAATTTTGGTAAAATTATAAATCACTTCCACAAAAGGTTTCCATCAGGGTGGTGGTTTTCAAAAATTTATTACATTTGTCGTAAAATTGGCACGCGATCGTTGTTGGGTCTGAAGGTTGAGGCAACTGGTAAGAATTTTTCAGGCCCGGATTACCATTTATTTTAACTGTTTACTGTAAATGGAATGTTAATCTTTAAATCTTACGGCAAGAGTTCATGCGAATTGTAAACGAAAAATTTGTTTGTGCTTAGACCAAAATAGTCATCAATTTGAACATCTGATGTAATTTTTTAATAAAAACATTTTGAACACTTAGTGTGCTTATTCCGGTCCTGGCTTTAAAACCGCCCGATGGGACCGTGCCGCTAGTTGTAAAATTTCTGCAGTCATTACTGTTATTGGGGTAGGTAGTGGATCCTTTTGTAGCAAAGATTTATTACTACTCAATCTTGTCCCTCATAAATTATACTAAAATTTCCGATGAATAATATCAAAATGGCTTTTAATCCAATTCTAACGATTTTTTTCAAGTCAAAATTTTGCAGAATAATTTTATTTTGTATTTCCGATCCATTGATGTAAAAAACAGCTAATGTGATTTTTTGGTCAAATGGTTTTTTTCGTTTTTATTGGACAAATGAATCAACAGAAAAAAATATTTTTTTCTTAGCGAGATTGGATATCAGTGCAGGGGAATATATTTCTTTCATATTTTTTTTCTCGCTTCTAAGAGGTGTAAAGTGCCTGAGTCTAAAACTTGACGAACCCGGTACATACAGGGTGACCCATGGGTGCGTAATCGGTCTATAACTTTTTTATTAGTTAAAATATTGCGATTCTGTTTTTATTATCGTATAGATCGACTTAAAGTCCATAAATTAAAAATATTTTTATTGTCCACAAGGTGTTGTATACGGGGAACCAAAGTTATATTTTTTAAATGGTACAGCCTATATATTTTTGCATGATTAGATTCTACGCAAAAAAATAATGTAACTTTATGTAAACTATTATGGGTCTATTTTTTTTTCGTTTCGGAATTATTCAACTTTTCGTTATAGAAAAGACCAATTTTTGAAAAATCGCTACAAAGTCGCCTATGAATATTTTTTGACAAATTTGCAACAGAAAAATTCAGAATACCTTGCAGTTTTAGGAAATAGTCGACTTTTACTTGTAACACGGAAATAATGTACAGGGTGTGCCAAAACGCAAAAAGTTGAATAACTTATTTTTTTAAATGGAACACCATGTATTTCTACACGTATCAACAGCATTTTTGAGAAGCTTTCTATTGATATACGGTTTTTATAGCAAATTTACAATATTTCTTAAAGTGTCCAAAAAAATAAAAAATATATTTTTTATTTATTTTATTAATAATTCTTGATGAGTGAAATTCATTTATGTAACAGATAATAATTAGATTACTTGTGTAATTAGTCACATTAGTACATGTCAAAAAATTAATTACCATTTGACTTATCAGATTCTAGGCTAACAAATAGTCTTGTATTAAAATATATTTTTTTGAAAAATCTCGAAAAACATTTTAAATTTGCTATGCAAGCCCTATACCGTTAGAAAGCTTATCAAAAATGATATCGACATATTTAATAAAATACAGGCTGTTCCATTTGAAAAAATGAGTTATTTAACTTTTTGCGTTTTGACACACCCTGTATATTATCTACGTGCTTTAACTAAAAGTTAAAACTACAAGGTATTCTGAATTTTTCTGTTGCAAATTTATCGGAAAATATTCATAAGCGGCTTTGCAATGATTTTTCAAAAATTGGTCTTTTTTATAACGAAAAGTTGAATAATTACGAAACGAAAATAGATAGACCCATAATAGTTTATATAAAGTTTCATTATTTTTTCGTAGAATCTAATTATGCAAAAATATATAGGGTGTTCCATTTAAAAAAATATAACTTTGGTTCACCATCCTCTACACAACACACTTTGCATAATAAAAATATTTTTAGTTTGTGAACTTTAAGTCGTTCTATCGGATAATAAAAACAGAATGGTAATATTTCAAATAGCAAAAAAGGTATAGACCGATTACACACCGCTGGGTCACCCTGTATACAACCTGTTACGTCCAATCACTACATTAAAAGTATTGAAAGTTCTAATAAAGAAATTTATTCGAAAGTTGGTACTCGGCCATGATCCGTTAAGTTCTACACAATGAAAATATTTCCAAGAAGGCGGCACTTCCGGTTATACCGGAAGTTGCTATCAACTTTCTTATTTTAAATGGAAAGATATGTTTTTCACTGCGTTTTTGGATTAGTTGAGTGATTTTAAGGAAGTTTTTATCAGCTTTCCCTATACCTAAGTTTAACCGTTTTCGAGATATTTAAGATTTTTTGAAAATTTTTGGATTTGCACTTGTCACTTTAAAAATCGGTAACTCGCTTAGTTTTAGAGATTTCGAAATTATATTTGGAGAATTGAAAGAAAAAGTCTATATCTGCTCTCCAGCGTGCTTAAAATTGGAAAAAAAGTTAATAAACCCAAAAAAATAAGATTAAGTTTGGACAACTTCAAGTACCCAAAAATTATTTTTTTCAAATGGGATGTTCCAACCCTAGTAGCACACTTTTAAAACCGAGATAGAACCTTCCAATATAACCGCCAATTCCCAAATGTGACGCTTTTATAAGCTAACTGTTAGCTAACCACTTTATCTAACCGTTATCTACGCGCGGTTATATTTCGGTTATATAATTTCCTTTACATTTCGTTTATATTTCGGTGATGCTTAGTGATCTAACCATTATATATTGCCCTTATATAACTTTTGCCTAAAGTTTATTTAAATTTTTAAATTTAAAAATAAACTCAGTAAATTTTAATACAAATTAAAATTTTAAATATTTAGAATAAATAAATAAGTGCTTCTATCCAGTTTGTGTTTTTAAATAAAGGTTTGGTGTGTCGGGTTTTTTAAACTTTGTTTTATTTACCGATATATAAGCTGAATCTAGCATACGCTACATTGCATTACATACATAGCAGTTATATAACCGTCACATAACCTTTGCTGTGTACGCTAGACACAACCATGGTTAGAACACTAAATAACCTAAATCTAGCTTGGGCCATATTGCTTAAGAAACATAACGGTTATCTAATCGTTATATAATCATGGTTATAGACGCTAAACATAACCATGGTTATATAACTGTTATATAAACTGAGTCTAACATAACCAATGGTTAGATTTGTGTATTGCGGTTATATAACGTTATATAACCGAAAGATAACTGAGTAAAACTGTGCTACTAGGGATTCTGAAAGTGTCCAAGACGTTTTGCAATAAATTCCTTAGCAACTACGGGCTTTTGGGGCAAATATGTGGAATTTGAAAATTGTTCGAAGGATAATGAGATTTCAAATTACTTACTTGCATTGGTTTTTGAAGTTATATTTGTATATTACTCGAAAAGTGTTCGAAAGGGCCACATATCAGGAGTGGTACAAAGGTCTTTAAAGGTTCGTATTTGATTAATTTGATTAAATTGTGCACTTGAAACATGTGCCGATTGACACTGACAGTTCTCTCAGATAAGTGTCAAAAAACTAGGTTGTCAACATTATCCAACTAAATTACCCTGGTTGTGGCTAACGCCACTCATTTTTGAATTTGCATTCGTGCTAATTGAAAGTGGATCAAATAATTTTTAATGCTTAATCTATGGTCTTTGGTTAACACTTCCTTGTAGGGCACTCGGTAAAGACAGTAATTATTTTTATTTTCCAAAAAAAGCAAAAAAATACAAACGCCCTTTTTAAAATATGGCAAAAACAAAAAAATAAAGCTTTTTATTTATTTATAGTACATGTCTATAGACAAATTTTAGCCACGAATAGTGCAAATATTTTAAAACAAAGTGATCCATATTTTTATATTTTTCTAAAAACTCCTTTTTTAAACGATGTCGATGTCGAAAACCAAAAATAAACGATACATTTTACAAAAACTTTAATACACGACTTTACAATGTTTATTTTAAAAAGCTCACCTCTTTATTATTCCAGAAACAATTCTAAAGACGTTCGATAATTCCAAAATTAAATTCTTCTTCATTAAAATATAGATCCATTTATTTTTAAAATCTTATCTATGGTTTAAATATTTGCGTTTTCCCGTGACAACATCAAATAAATAAAATACATAATAGCAAAGTAAAAAAAATAAGGTAAAAAATTGGAAAAAGTGAGTTCTGTCCAAAAGACAATGAAATTACGCTAAACTTGAGAAGAATAAAAAATAAAAATTAAAAAGAAAGTAGAAAAGAGCCTCGACCAGTAAAATGTGAAAGAAAAAAATCTCAAGTTTAGGTCGAAAACGACATTATTTCTGTTTTCTTCAACTTCAAGTTGAAGTCCAAGTTGCAAGTTGAATTTCAAGTCAATTATAACATTATTTTTTTAACTTTTTCGAACATTTTAAAAAAATTTTGAATCATAGACTACGAATAATCCGCAAAATTATTAAATTAGGGCACTATTTTTGCTTTCATGTGCGTTTTAAGACGGTTTTTTTTAAAGAAATAACAAAACAATCAAAATTAGAAGAAAAAGACGGTACTTACGCTATATACATTGTTTATTCAGGATATTTGAGCATAGCAAACTGAAAATCATCAATTTTGGTCAAAAATAACATTATTTTTGGCTTTTTCAAACATCTTAGCAAATTTTTGAAACAAATACTATATTTTTTCAAAATTTTCCAAAATGTGACCAAAAAACATTAAATTATGTCGAAAATGGCACTAACTTTGCCTTCTTGAGCGTTTTACAACGTTATGGCTGTTAGAGATAAAGCAAAAAATCACCAAAACTTGAGGAAAAAGATAATTCAATCTAAATTTTATTTAATTTTTGGAAACAGAATAGGTTGGTCACAAAAAATAAAAATGGATAAAATGAATCAGATGTTTATTTCAATAACAGTGAGAATGAAATGTCGTTATTAACATTTTATTCTTTTTTTTGATTAACTACTTTAACAGTAAGATTTAATATACAGGGTGTCCCGTCTAAACCCTATGTTAGAATTATTGAAAGTTCTGGAAAATTTTTGGTTTTACATTTTTCACTTCAAAAAATTGTAAATCTGCCGTTATAAAAGATCTTTAAATCATTTTTCGGGTATTTACCAGAGGATGTTTAAATTTTTCTTTTGTTGTGTTTAAAATTGGAAAAGTCCAACATTTTAAGGTCAAGTTTAGAAAATTTCAAATACCCATAACTCAATTTTTTAGATAGAATGCCCCGGTTTTTGCATAGATCTGTATTAGCATTCCCTATTCCTGTGTATGATAGTTTTCAAATTATACAGTTCCTTTGACTTTGCGGGAAATTTCTTACAAGCATAGTTTGCCAAAGAAATATTTTTTATTAAATAAACGACAAGTTCTGTTCAAAATTATATTATCCTTTCCATTAAAAAATAATTTATTAAGCTTGAAAAACTTTGAAATTACATATTTTACTCTCGTTAATGAATTTTTCAGTGTCAACAAAAAGTTATTATAACTTGAAAACTTTCAAACTTGCATAAGTATACAGAATGTTAATACAAACGACAAACGGATGCAGAATTAATTAATCTTCCAATTAGTGAAATTTAAATTTCTACAAATTTAACCTTACGAACCTTTTTTTCAAAATTCAAAAACAGAAAAAAAAAGATGTACGCTTTCTCTGCCAATAAAATACGAACTCACCATTTTTAAAACTTTCAAAAAATCATAAATATTTCATACAAAATGAGCATTGTAGTAATAGGAGAAAAATGAGTTTTTGTTAGAAGTAGTTTGACAAATCGATGCATTATCTGTTAAAAAGCCTCGTAGCACGCAAGAAGCGCATTACACGCAACAGTTTGCCACTTCCTGACCGAACCTCTATTCAACAAAAGTTTGAACAAGATTTTTTTTGTCTGGTCCTATTGTCCGTAATTAAAAAATTTCAATATTAACTTTAACTGACCTGGATTATCCTGAGGATGAGAGTCGTATTCTGGAAGTCGTACTCGAGCGAGAAGTGTATCTGGCCGACGTTTTCCGAAGGTTCAGAATTGTCGATGTACATGTCCACCAGCGAGATCGAACGGTTTTGCAGGAAAGCCATCTGAAGGAAAAATTAGTAGGGGGTTCGTTTGGGGGGCGTGTCAAAGGTTTAAACAGAGATAATTCCGGTTTATTATCAATTCTCCATAAAACATCAATCACATTTTTTAAATTACTGTTGGCATAAATTACCATCAGAGCTCTATTGATTTTTATTTAAAGCAGACTTGGCGGAATATGAAAATTCCTCAACTAAACTTTAAAATTTAATTAGAACTGATGATGCCGGCTTAAATTTGCCGAAACTGGGTTCTAATTAAGGATTAAAAGCTTCGCTTGAGTGACTCGCAAAAACTATGAACCGCAATTTTCCATTGTTTGCAATCGGATTATTCAAAAGTCTAAGCTTTTGGAAAATGATAACCGATCATTTGACCAAGATTGAAACTGGATAAACATAAATATATTTCGAACAAAGTGGCGCAAAATAAGCTCCAGTAATGAACGACTCGGATTTCTCCAGTTTCTCTCAAACATCTTTGGCGAAAATAAAGCAAACATTGTGAACTCCGAACTGGTTAAATTGTGAATAAGCAATTGAAGTTTTTCAGGAGTTTTCAAGAAAATTTCAAAATGCGCAGCAAGAAACACCGACTGTTTCCCTTTAAACAATCCGGATTTTACGGCGTAGTTTTAGAATAAAATAACAGTTTCTTTCAAGAAATATAGTAAATACGAGTACAAATCAATACAAAAAAACGCCAATTAAGAAACTTTCGGTAATTACAAAAATTTTCAAACAAAGGAACAAGATAAGCTCGTTTTCTTTTAAACAACCCGGAATTCTCCGGTTTATTCTAAAAAAACTTAAGTGAAATAAACAACCGGATTTCTTCAGTTTCTCAAAGGCTTTTAACAATTTTCTCCTGTTGAAAATTGAAAATTGAAAATTTTGGTTTGCATTGTATAAATATCTTCTAAAGATCAAAGTTCTACCGATTTTGATTAAAACAGACTTGGCGGAATATTTATTAAAATTCCTGGTTTAAATTTTAATAATAATTTGATGCTGGTTTAGATTTACGAACTGAGAACTAATTAAGAATTAAAACCTACTTTTCAGTGAAAACCCGGATTCCTCTGGTCTCTTTGAAACATCTTAAGTAAAAATAAAACGTAATTATTGTGCAACTTCAAGCTGTTTAAAGTTTGACGGTTTTTCGGAAGTTTAAAAAATTTTCAAAAAAAAAAGACTACGAAGATCTATAGATTAGGAAGTGAAACGACGTACAAATAAAATGTTCCCAAGCTCGATAGTTACGTTATTGTCGCCAGAGGTCGCATTTGTACCGTCTAAGTGTTCTGAGCAATAAATTTAAACAAATGCTTGTATTTGTCTAACGGTTAAAACATAACAAACAAAAAAATACAAGCAGATAGAGCATTAAAATTAAAATTAAAAGCAAAAATTTTATCGTAAACTATATTTGAAAAAATTACAAACTTTTACCCATTTGCACACTGTCCCATATTTTTCAAAACGCTGCGAATACGGTTACAGATGCAAGAAAATTGTTAAAAAGAAAGTTCTAGAGAATTAAATTTCCTACAAAAAAGTCCGCGAGACCATATCTTTATCTTCAACCATTTAGGCCCCAAAGTCGTTCAAAGACGATTAAGCGACGGATTTGCTTTATTTTGCTGGTGGTCAAGTATTGGAAAGTTAATTTATACCTAAACCGTTGGAGGTAGAAATATGGTGTCGCGGACTTTTTTGTAGAAAATTTAATTCTCTACAACTTTGTTCTTTACACTTTTTTTGTATCTTCAACCGTATTCGCAGCGTTAGCAAAAATATGAGGTAGAACGCAAAGTGATAATTCTAAGTGATAATTCTTTGCGCTCCGTCACCTATTTGTCAAAACGCTGGGAATACAGTTGAAGATACAAAAAAAGTGTAAGGAACAAAGTTGTAGAGAATTAAATTTCCTTCAAAAAAGTCCACGAGACCATATCTTTATCTTTAACCATTTAGGCGCCAAAGACGTTCAAAGACGATCAAGCGACGGATTTGCTTCATTTTGCCGGAGGTTAAGTATTGGAAAGTTAATTTATACCTAAACCGTTGGAGATAGAAATATGGTGTCGCGGACTTTTTTGTAGAAAATTTAATTCTCTACAACTTTGTTCTTTACACTTTTTTTGTATCTTCAACCGTATTCACAGCGTTAGCAAAAATATGAGGTAGAACGCAAATTGATAATTCTAAGTGATAATTCTTTGCGCTCCGTCACCTATTTGTCAAAACGCTGGGAATACAGTTGAAGATACAAAAAAAGTGTAAGAAACAAAGTTGTAGAGAATTAAATTTCCTTCAAAAAAGTCCACGAGACCATATCTTTATCTTTAACCATTTAGGCCCCAAAGACGTTCAAAGACGATCAAGCGACGGATTTGCTTCATTTTGCCGGAGGTTAAGTATTGGAAAGTTAATTTATACCTAAACCGTTGGAGATAGAAATATGGTGTCGCGGACTTTTTTGTAGAAAATTTAATTCTCTACAACTTTGTTCTTTACACTTTTTTTGTATCTTTAACCGTATTCGTAGCGTTTGCAAAAATATAAGGTGGAACGCCAATTAATAATTCTAAGTGATAATTCTTTGTGCATCGTCGCATATTTATCAAAACGCTGGAAATACGGTTGAAGATACAAGAAAAGTGTAAGGAACATAGTTGTAGAAAATTAAATTTCCTATAAAAAAGTCCGTGATACCATATTTCTATCATCTACAGTTTAGGTAGAAATTAACTTTCCGTTACTTGAGCACCGGTAAAATGAAACGAATCAGTCGCTTGAGCGTTTTTGAACGTCTTTGGGGCCTAAACTGTTGACGATAGAGATATGGCCTCGCGGACTTTTTTAAAGGTAATTTAATTCTCTACAACTTTCGTTCTAACATTTTTCTTGTATCTTTAACCGTATTCGCAGCGTCTTGAAAAATAAGGGACGAAGCGCAAATTTTACATTTGAAATAATTTTTTCTCATGTTTCTTATGACGTCAGTTTTTCTGTCTGCACATTTCTGCATTTTTTTCCAAATAATTAGCAAATTGGCTGGATTTACATGAATTTAAAACAAGACAATATACCGCTTTAAGCGCCCTCATTTTTATTCTGCCGTACTATTTCTTTGGGTACAGAAAATCCAACGTCTCCTAACTTATAGTACTCCGTAGCTCAGACAAAAGCACTAATGTCTGTTTTCCTTTCAAAATTCCATAATTTATGATTCAAGTAACTATGTAGTAAAAATTACAGTCCCGTTGAATTCTGGGTAAAACATTTATTAAAATTCCGAGTTTTTTGGCTTAAATTCATGAAACAATGAACCGCAATTTTCTATTGTTCCAAATCAAATAATTTAAAAATGGACAGGACATGTGGGCCTTTGAGACCGGTTTACGACTCTTTAGAGACTGAAAACTGGTTGAATTTTTTTTAAAAATATGCAATAATTGACAAAAGTGAGTAACGGCGAAATTGCGTGTTTGTTAAAAAACTCCACTTAAGTTAATTAAGGCAGGCTTTTGAGCCAATCGAAATATTTGCATTTCATCGATTTTGCGCCCTAATTTGGAAAAATAAGATTAGTTCATTGTCAAATAAATCGGGTTTCCCTCATTTGATTGAATAAGCAGATTTGTATGTTATTGTCAATCAATTATTTTGTCAGTTCTGACAAAATAAACACAACGGCCCATTTATGACATGAATAATTCACTTTTGTCGGACGTATTGATTAAAATTCCAAATAAGCACAATTCGTGTTTTTATTTAAAAAAATTGAGAAAATGAAACTACTTTCGGAATTATCTCTGCAAACAGCCAGCGACTTTTAGAAAATTCCCGCACATTAATGCACAGCTCGCCTCATGTATATATTTAGACCGAATATCATTGTCAATGTGAAGCTTTAATTGATAACAGCCGCAAGCCGTCTCTTTGTGTTTACTGACTGTGTGCTTGCAATTTCAGCGTCCTGTTAGTGTTCCACTTTCGTCTCTTTGATCTGTCTTTCGTATTGTTTCCAATGTCGCCGACCAACCCAGCTTAAATCACGTTTTAATAATAATACAGCACAAAAAAAAACGATTTGCGCATCGGAGACGAGAATGGACGTTGTCTATCACACGCTTAAGTTTTTAATTAGAAAAGTTGAGGGAGAGATTGGCCTCTCGCGGCTGAGTAATACTTTAAAAACAGGGCGAAATGTTTATACAGGGTGAGTCATTGATATGGGCGTGCCCAATTGCACCGTCACTGTCAAAAATACCGAAATAAATAAAATGGCACAGCAAATGGGAAGTCAAAGTGTACGTCCTAAAATTATTTTGCCCTATACAGGGTGTTTCAATTTTACTGTGCAGCCTTTAACTTAGTTTTTTTAATGGCACCCCCTGTATATTTGTACAAGTTTAAATTTACATTTTTTGGGCTTTATAAATCAGTTTAGTTTTTGCAATTTACTTTAACCGTTCAGAAGTTATTTAATTTTTTCTACAATTTTGTGCGTCTGCAGGCACATATTAAAAAATCGCAGTACCCTTGGTTTTTGGTATATCAAGTTGGGACTTTATCCTTAGGTAAACAAATGTCTGAGGTATCTTTTGGTGATAAAACCATACATTTACATTGCAGCGTTAGCATGCTGTGACACATTCATTTTGGTAAATTTTGAAGAACTATAACTTGATTTTTTTACATAGCCACCTGTATTTTATTGCTAAGTATTATTCAGCTCTTTAGTTTTTTTCCAGAAGTTGATAGTTGAGGAGACAATTCAGTTTTTCTGAAAAATGCACACAAATCTCTTGAATACTAATGTAGCGTGCTATGAAAAACAATTCATTTTGACATAATACTGTCAAAATGGTATTTACAGTACGTCACGTTTTGATTTTATTGTGAAAATAAATTTTTCGCGTAAAATGCATACCTAAAAATCTCATCTAGACATAAATTTTAATAAAATTTTGACAAGAAATTATTAAATAAAAATGACAGAAATTTACAATAGAGAAATAAAAAAATTAAGGTACAACAAATAAACAGTTATAACATATTACTTGCAGTTACAAAATTGTTACAAAATCAAAACGTCACGTAGAAAAAACGGCAGTTTGATGTTATGTCAGAATGTATTGTTTTACATGGCACACTATGTTCGTATCCAAGGAATTTTATGTGCATTTTTCAGAAAAATCGAGTTATCTCCGGAACTATCAACTTTTGGAAAAAATTAAGAGATGAAGAAGATGTAAAATGAGATGCTAAATAATACTCAGTAATAAAATACAGAGGGTGCTATTAAAAAAAATAAGTTATGGTCCTTCAAAGTTTACCAAAATGAATGTGTCACAGCATGGTAATGTTACAATGCAAATGGACAGTTTTGTCGCTGAAAGATACCCCCGACAGTTGTTTACACACAGACAAAATCCCCACTCAATATCTCAAAAACCAAGCGCACTGCGATTTTTTAATTATGTGCCTGCAGACGCACTAAATTATCCAAAAATTAAATAACTTCTGAACGGTTAAAGCAAATTGCAAAATTTAAACTGTATTATAAAGCTTAAAAAATGCACATTTAAATATGTACAAATATACAGGAGGTACCATTTAAAAAACCAAGTTAAAGGTTGCACTGCAAAAATGGAACACCTGTATAAAACAAAACAATTTTGGAACGAGAACTTTGACTTCCCATTTGCAGTGCTTATTTCTATATCTTTGACAGTGTAGGTGCAATCGAGCACGCCCATTTCAGTGACCACCCTGTATAGTAGTTACATCGAACAACCATGACCACATCGACGGGGAAAAAACGGGATTTTAAATTGCGTCTTAATTATTGATTCAGGCAGTTTTTAATTAAAACAAGCTTAGTTGAATTGTGGTTCAATTCCATTTGCTAGTTTACGAATTAAAACTGCAACAACTTTCCTAATCAACTCGCTGAATTTATTTCAGCTCTATTTTAAATTAATTTGTTAATCAAGGAGATTCATTAGAGGGAAAAACAGGCCAATTTGTTGACCTTTACAGAGCATGAAAAGTGACACAATAAGCTGAATGTCTACATTATTATTTCCAAAGGTCAAAATATCAATTTTTGTAAATAAAGTGAAGCAAAATTCCAAAACTTCGCACAAGCTGACACTGAATCGACCAGATTTTTAATTTTTTTAACTGTGCTGAAATAAGTTGCTGAAATAAATATAAACTGTTTAGAAAGTTTTGCTTAAATATAAGCCAGAAACACTGGACTTTTCTAAACCAGTGTTGATTTTGGTTTAACTGTTTTACTTTGGCGAACAGTTTTCTAGAAACTAAGTTTTACGATTGTTTTCATGACAACTACCCAGGATTTTAGATTTATTTCAACAAATTCAAAGTGCTTCAGGCATTTTGTTTACATATGACGTTCTTTTCTGAATCATAAACATTTCGAATAATGCATAAAGCTCCAACGCTTGTTTTCTGCAAAACAATCCGGATTTCTAACTATTTTGTACAAATGTAATAAACTTTAACTTAAACGCATAAACAGGGAATTGTAGTTTTTGTATTAATTCAGAGAAAATAAATTATAAAGTAACTCTTTCTGAAATACATTTTCAATGTATTATTTAATGTATTGTAATATATTTTAAATTTTATTTTACGCAAAAAATTGTGCAAAATTTTGTTACGTAGACTTGAACAAAGTGTCAAAAATAAGTGTTATTAACTGTTATTTCAGCAATTTTTTTCGACGTATTCACAATGATTACCACATTTTCAGTGTCTGTTTTCTAAAAACAAAACTCAAAAAATGCTTCTTTTGTCTTTTCCTATAACAAAATCCCGCTTTTCTCCCCCTTTTCATGCAGGGTCTCATTGCCTGAAAGTAAAGTCCTGCGAGCCTCCGGCTATTTACCCCCACAAAGCCTTTACTTTCCGACTTCCATATAACACAGTTAGAACATGAATCCGACCACAAAAAACGACAATCAACAGATCAAGCCGTATATACAGGGTGATTTTTTTAAATCGAGCCACTCGTTTACCTCCAAAAAATAAAAAAAAAATTGAAAATTCTTAAACAGGACATTAACCAATACAAAAAACCCTCAAAAATTTTAAATGGTATGACCCCACTATTAGTTATTAGTATTAGTGGAAAAATGATTTATTTCTATATTTTTCAAACAAGTAAATACCTACGTGTTTGAAGTAGTTTTTTGTGAGAAATAGAATAAAAATTCCTTTTTTTCCGTATGTTTGAATACCACTTTACTGACAAGGAATTAATTACCTATCTCTCAAAATTTTATTAAAAAGAAAACGAAATTTCACAAACTTAGTCCGAAAATTGTGTGAATTTTTTGAATCTTTAAACACGTTTTTGAGTTGAAAAAAATATTTTTGACTAAAATAAGTTGGCCAAAAATAAATTACTTCAACCATCTTTGAACCAGAGATACATTTATTGTACAAAAACTTTTTCCAACAATAAATTTTGATAAAAAATTATGTTACTTCCGCCTTTCTTAGGCATTTAGGCACGTTTTAGAGCTGAAATTTCAGTGCTTTTTTCAAGATTTCGCTCAAAAGGAACGAAAAATCATGAATTTAAATAGAAAATTATCTAATTTTTAACTTTTTTGCGCACGTTTATCAGTTGGATACGTCATTGTTTCACAAAGTTTAGTTAAAGGCGGACTGTATAGTTCTTTCAAAAGTTGGATAAAAAGCACCAAATTTGATCGAAACTGATGATATCTTGTAATTTTTTGGTCGAGACTGATTTATTGTGAAGAACACAATAAATATAAATTGAAGTTAATTTAGCTAGTTTTTGACAAAAATTTCGTCAAAATGAGCCAAAAAATTGCAACAATTGGTTGAAAATTATGTTCTGTTTAAAACCTAAATTTAGAGATATCTCTAAAACAAACCGAAAATTATTAAATTACACGTTTTTCAGCCTGAAATGGAAATATCTGCAATGTTTCATTCGCACCATACCGAAGAATAAACAAAATTAGCCCAAAATAAATTGTCGGAGTTATTTACACATTAAGTTCCTTCCCTCGAAAAATTTCATCAAGAATAAGCAGCAAAATGTCAAAATTTGGTCAAAAAAGAGATATTTCTAATTTTTTTTTAATTTCAAACATGTTTTTCAATGTTTTACCTAGATAAACCGAGATGAAGAATCATTTAATTGGGTTAAAATACAAAAATAACATTTAAAACACAAATATAACACAAATAAAACACAACAACATTTTTGCGTTTTGTTATCACGTTCTTAATGCAGGAACGTATCTAATAATTTCAAAAATTATTAACAATAAACCAAAAAATAGTCGAAAAAATTAAATTTGCAAATAAACTAAAAAAAATTTTTTTTGACCATCTCCTAAAGTGTTAAAACGACGCACTTGAAAATTGTTTTATTTGCCGTTTGTCCTAATTTTAGCAATTATTTCAAACAAAAAATTCGCAATCAATCAATCATTTCAGAGAACGTTAAATGAAATGTCGACTTTAGTATTTATTGATAAAATCGACCTCAAAAAAATAACATCCAAAAAGAAAAATAGGGAACGTAGCCTATATTGCTTCACATTTAGTTTTTTGGTATATGCTAAATAAAGTACTTGACATAAATCAATAAAAAAATGTGTTGTGATAGGTTAATATATGTATTTGACACATTATTTATTTTTTTCATTATTTTTAAGGAACGATTTTTACAAAAAAAACATTGAAAGGGCTTACAGGTGGAACAGTTTCAGCAACCAGTTGCTTAAATTGTACCAGCTGTTATCCTAAAGTGTACCATCCAATAAACTGCTAAAAAAGCATAAAAGTTAAAAAAACAAGGAGTTAATTTTGTCAAAATGATTTGAAATAAGGTATAAATAACAATTTTTTGTTGGTAACATTTTGAGCTTGCTTTTTAATTTCTGAATCCTAGATTATAAACACTATTTTAGAACACGCTTACCACAGCAACATGTTATAAATTAATATTTTCACTATTTTAAAACACGCTTTCCATAGCAAAGTGTTTTAAATTAAAATGTTGCAACAACAAAATATTTGAATAACACTCATACGAAAACGTTTAAAATTTTTAGGTGTCTCGCATACGCTCGTTGCATAACAACAGCCCTCGAACTTTAAGCTTGTGTTTTGACACTCGTATTATTAGAATTAAACACATACTTGTATATATAAAAAAATTTAATAATGAAACTGTAAAAACTAACACTAAAACTCTAAAAAATTAGTCCTCTAACTCTTTCAAACAAAACAGGGCCCGGAATGTTATAAAATAACAAAATGGGTCACTTATACATTAATTTGTTTTTTCGTTGATAACACAACGAAACCTTTAACTACAACTTTGAATTTTAGCACACTGTCAAATTACTTTCTGTCCACGTTAATTTTAAAATTAAACTAAAACTCATTCGCTCATGGAAACGAGTCACACGGGTAAATGTGAAGTAAGACAAGAACTAAAAGATAAAGATCCGACTAAAGGATAGAAAAAATTAATTAACATTAAATAACAAACTTCAATTCCTTTGAATTTTTTTTTGTAAAAATAAATAACTTGTAAAGTAAAATGTCATTACAAAAATCAGCAATATTTATCTACATTTCCAATTTTTTTGCGAAAGCTAACTTTTGCGAAAAAACTTTTAATCAAAATGAGTTATATTAAGTATGCATATTTTTTTGTAAAAATATAACAAACCCGCAAATTGTGGTCGTGTGGAAGATACTTTGCGGCAGTCGTAAATGTAAATAACAAAAACAAATTTGTATTTAAAATTATGGAGAAAATATCAGGGAATAGTGGCATTTACACCACAAAATTTTCAAATCGCTTATTAAAAACCAAAGAACTTCAAGCTACAAAATTAAATAAAAGAAAAATTCGTATTCAAAGTGCAGATTCGGGTTATGGTGCGACTAATGACATAATAGACATGCCAACAGAAACATGTGACAAAATAATGAGTTCTTGAATGATTTGGCTGCTTGCGATATTTTAAAAATTCCTTTGTTAACAATTGGTCAACGTAATAATGAGCAGTGGGATAAAGAAAGAAATAATAGATTAACGGCTAGTAATTTCGGAAGAATTATTAATATGAAATGTACGACCAATACAGCGAATGCTGTAAAAGATATCTTGTGTCGTGTGGGATTATCTAAATTTAAAAAATTACCCGAACCACTACAGTGGGGAATTGATAATGAAGAGAAAGCAAAGGAGAAGTTTGAACAGATCACAGGTATAAAGGTAGATTCATGCGGCTTTTTTGTTGATAAAGAAAAAAATTTTTTAGGTGCAACACCAGATGGGTTAGTGGGTTCAAATGCTATTGTTGAAATTAAATGTCCATTTAGCGTAAGAAACACAAATATTAAAACTGCCATAGAACAAAAATTGATTAAATACTTAGAAATAGATTCTCAAGATGATAGTAAAATAGTTTTAAAAGAAAAAGGTAATTACATGTATCAAGTACAAGGTCAGCTCCACATTACTAATCGCCAAACTTGTTATTTTATAGTGTACACCTCTACAGATTTAAAATATTGTATTATTGAGAAAGACGATAGTAAATATTGGAACGGAAGAATGATAGATTGTCTTGAAAATTTTTATATGAATGCCATGTTACCAGAAATAATTGATTCAAGACATAGCATAATAAAAAAGGATTTGTAAATAATATTTCAAGTTTAGTTTTAGAGATTTTTACATAAATACATAATATGATGATAAGCATTTTAATAATAATAATTATAATTTTTAATTTGAACAATAAAAGTAAAAAAAAACTTCCTCAGTGGGTTGACACATTGTCGTGGTGAGAGAGCTCAGTAGTTCTATCACAAAACCTATGCAGAACGAAGCTAAGTACACCCAAAGTTTTAATCATCTTTTTTTATATTTTTTTTAAAACAGGAATAATTTTATTGTTAAAAGTATTCAAAAAAATAGCGAGCGTGATTACTCGTATTTCAAAATCTCATAAGATACGTTGATAGCAGTGTCTACAAAAAAAACGTAATGCAAATCTATAGGTACCTAATTATTTTGTTAAAAAAATTAATTCCGAAATCATGTGCTTTAATTTTATACCACTATTAGAGAAATCGCTAAAATTCCTATTTGTGCCGATACATTTCTCTGTCTTGAACAAATGCAATAAAATTATTATCTTGTGGGTCACCCCAATGGTGGTTACCTCCAGCGGTGCGTCCTAAACCCGTCATAAATCTTCTTCCAGCTAGCTACGCATTCGAAGAAGGATGCATTAAAAGTTGCCTACTTACAATTTAATTTTTGCTTTATATCTAACAATTAAGAACAGTTAACAAAATCTAAAATATCTCAAGTCTGTATTTTTAAATTTCCTATAAAATGTTTTTTTTAAATTCTCAATACAATGACCGTTATCAAAAATTCGTATCAACTTCATTAACAGACATTTTATTTAATAAAAAAATATCTAGGCATTTATTTCAATCAAAAATGACTCTTCGACCTACATTTACTTATAAAGAAACACTGCAAATGTCAAGAAACTCTTCAAGTCTAAATTTGCGGCTAAAAACAGTGAAAACAGTTTACACGTAAAACGTATGCGCCAGCTCCCAGAGGGTCTAGAGCCTTAAGCACCGGTACAACATAGGCTACTTTCCCCTAATTAAATGCTCAGAAAAGTGCATCATTTTAATAAAAAATAAATTTTAATCGTGCCATTTAAAATTTTGAAAAGGGTACAAATCTCAAAAGTGTCCCCCAATAAAAATTGAGCTGGAATTTCCAAATCGCTCCTTTATTTTCAGACGTACCCAAGATGACTCGTTTAAAAAACCACCCTGTACGTATACTGAGAAAAAGTAGAGATAGGTAGGACAGGTTTACGAGAGCGTGCGTCTCCCTCCCTCTCAAATATCAATTTTTTATTTCCCAGTCGTTGGCTGCGATGTGTATGTGAGAAGGTTAATAAAACATTGATCATGCTTACATCCTGGCTTACCGATGGATGGTCCCCTTTGACATTTTGAAGGGCCTTGTTGGCGGGAGCCGTGGGCGTACGAGCTTCTGAGGGCAGTGCTCCTGCGCTGCTCCCAGCCGGCGACTTCGCCTGTGGACTTCCTGTCGTCCTGTAATCACTCGTTTTGACACAAACCCAAAAATCATACACTTTCATACTCACTCTAACTGCGCTCTGTTCCGTCCAGAAAAGACATGGAAAAGAAGAGCACAATTAATAAAACACTCGCTCCAAAAAACTGTCACAGGCAGGCTTAATTAGGCAAAGTCAACACGAAAAAGGCGAACCGTAACGATTTTTGAAAAACAAAGGAAAATTTAAGCGCTCAAGACAGGGTTTTAATTGCGTTTGAGCGATGATTCGTACAAATAATAATAATAATTTAATTTCTATCAATTTATACAAATGTAGTAACAAAATTGATACGAAAAACGTCAGTATTATACACAGAAATAACAATAACATAAAAATAATTTTAAGACATAAGTCAAAAAACCTGTCTATTATAGAATTCATTTAAAGTACCAGGTTCGTCAAGTTTTACACTCAGGCACTTTACAGTTCTTAGAAGAGAGAAAAAAAATATGAAATAAGTATATTCCACGGCACTGATATCCAATCTCGCTAGGAAAAAAAATATTTTTTTCTGTTGATTCATTTGTCCAATAAAAACGAAAAAAACCATTTGACCAAAAAATCACATTAGCTGTTTTTTACATCGCTGGATCGGAAATACGAAATAAAATTATTCTGCAAAAATTTGACTTGAAAATAATCGTTAGAATTGGATTAAAAGCCATTTTGATATTATTCATCAGAAATTTCAGTATAATTTATGAGGGACAAGATTGAGTAGTAATAAATCTTTGCTACAAAAGGATCTACTACCTACCCCAATAACAGTAATGACTGCAAAAATTTTACAACTAGCGGCACGGTCCCATCGGGCGGTTTTAAAGCCAGGACTGGAATAAGCACACTAACGTGTTAAAAATGTTTTTATTAAAAAATTACATCAGAAGTTTAAATTGATGACTATTTTGGTCTAAGCACAAACAAATTCTTCGTTTACAATTCGCATGAACCCTTGCCGTAAGATTTAAAAATTAGCATTCCATTTGCAGTAAACAGATAAAATAAATGGTAATCCGGGCCTGAAAAATTCTTACCAGCTGCCTCAACCTTCAGACCCAACAATGATCGCGTGCCAATTTTACGACAAATGTAACAAATTTTTGAAAACCACCACCCTGATGGAAACCTTTTGTGGAAGTGATTTACAATTTTACCAAAATTCATGGGAAAAAAACTGCCCCAATATCAAAATAGAAATTAAAAATTAAACGACACATTTTCTCAAAAATATAATTAGGCACTTCGATGCACTACCTCAAAATACACCTATGGACCAAAGATCGTTAACATTAGACTATAGTTAACTAAGCGAAAGTGAAAAAACACACCATACAAGTAATCATCTTAAAAATTGGTCAAATCGTTCTTCTATACAATAAAATCACATACGATTTTTTTTAAAATTCTAGATAAATTAGAAAGAGGTGAAAAGTGCCTGAATGTAAAACTTGATTCAAAATGTAGTAAAATATTTTCTTTTTAAATAAATTTAAATTACAAGGTGTGCGTAGATGCACAGGTAAACTATTGTATAGTTTTATTCCTGCATAATAACTATTTTTTCCGTCAGCGTAAGTTTGTGTCTTCGATACTCTTAAGTCTACTTTGCGAGTGTTGTACTTATGGTCGTTAGTGACATTAAATAGTAGATTCTGTTTAAAGAAAAATAAAAGTAATCTATATACGTATAAACCAGTTACTGTCAAAAAGTTATTGCTTTTAAAGATGTTCCTACAAGTTTCATTATATTTTAAGTTAAACATAGTTCTCATGACTTGTTTTTTAACAACAAATACTTTTGATATCTTTCCACTTTGCCCCCAAAATATTATACCGTAGCTTAGTAATGATTGAAAATTTGCGAAGTATACTATTCTTAGTTGTTCAATGTTAATGTATTTTTTTAAAACACGTATTGTAAAATGTACTGAGTTTAATTTTTTTAATAAATTATCTATATGATTAGTCCAGCTTAACTTATGGTCAATGCATATTCCCAGAAAATTACTTTTCTCTATTAATTCAATTTCTTTAGATGATATTACAATTTTATTCGGTTTCTCTGTATTCTTGTGATTACATATTGCAAAATGAATGCCGTAGGTTTTTTCAAAATTTAACACTAATTTATTTTCTTTAGTCCAGTTTATTACCTTATTTATGCATATCTTTGCTTTTTTCATTGTATCTGTCATATTTTCACCCCAAATTAATATGTTTGTGTCATCAGCAAAGTTAACTGCACTACTGTTGTCTGAAGCTGTTAAAATGTTTAATAGGTCGTTTATATAAATTACGAAAAATAAAGGCCCTAGTATACTACCTTGAGGTACACCTTGTTTAATTAGAAGTTTATTTGATGTATATATAGTACTGTTTTTTGTTATTGTGACCTGCTGATACCTATTATTAAGATAAGATGTGATCAACTTTAACATAATTCCTTTTATGCTGTATTTATTTAATTTACTTATTAGGATGTTACGGTCTAGGCAATCGAAGGCTTTGGAGAAATCTAAGAAAATTCCAAGAACCACCTTTTCTTCTTCTAATTTATCTAACAGAGCATTAGTGAAGCTAAATATAGCTGAGTCAACAGATTTCCCTTTAATATATCCGTATTGGGATGAATTCGCCTCTTGAAACTGGGTAAAATGTATTCTAGTTGATAGTACTTATCTGTCATAGTTTTTGACGTATAACAATTTTTTTATACAAATTTTTATTCGCAGAGGTTTATTTAAAATATCACAGCTTGTGAATTGTTTACAATAGACAAATAATTCTGTTTGCATTTGATAACCAAAGACTCAAAGAGTCTTCTGAAATATTTAGAACTGTCAACTGTCAAATTGCAAGGCTACTATGATTTTTTGAAAAATGATGATTAAAAAATTATTAAAACAGTTTTTTAAATAGAATGACCTGGTTTTTTCAATGGCAATCAAAAGAACATCAATTTTTATGCAAACTTATATTAAAATCTTTTCTATCTATCTCTTACAGTTTTTGAAATAATCACAAAAAACTGACTTTGGCTCATTATTTTCATTTTTAATCAAGTAAACTAAAAACTAAAAAAAATGTTCGATTTGTTCACTATTTTTATTCAAGAAGTTCAAAATTCGATGCCAGACTGAGTTACTTTACATAATTCACTTAATTACAATAAATCATAATTAAATATTATTGTTCTTTTGCTTATTTGATAATAAATCAGCTAAAAACTAAATAAAATATTGTAGTTTGACAATTGTTGACCATTTTGCAAGGTCTAATTGATTAACTATGAAAATTACGAAGTAAAATCCGTTTTTTGTGATTTTTTTCAAAAACTGTAAGGGACAGGTATAGGACGTATTATAAAAGTCACCATAAATATCGATATTCTTTCGATTGTCGTTAGGAAAATAGGGTCGTTTCATTTGAAAAAACTGAGTTATAGCGGTTTTTTGAAAACCATATTGAAAAAATCATACTAGCCATGAATTTTGACGATTGACAATTTTGAAAATTTTAAAAAACTTCTGAAACCTTCGGTTATCGAACGCAAAAAAATTATTCACTTATCGCAAAGAGTTCAAAGGCTGTGATATTTTAGATAAACCCTTGCAAATGAAAATTTTAACAAAAAAATTGACATATGTCAAAAACTATAACAGATAAGTACCAACGATTTGGATAAATTTTACTCATCTTGGGAAGGTGAATTCAAATATGCAATAAAAATGTGTGGGTACTATTTAAAATTTCAAACTTGGCGCCAATTTTTTGAGCCATTTTAAAAATAAGTTAGAATGGTCGACTTGAATCGTATACAAAATTTTAAAGCTCTAGCTAAATTAGAAGTTGGAAAGTTTCAAATGTAGGCCCTAAAAGAATCACCCTGTATACTCGTTTGTTTGCCTTACTACCGATTTACGAGCGAATTTTGTTTGTCAGAGAAATAAAGTCCAGAGAGAGAAAAACACGAAAAGTAATGTCTGATCGTTAAAACCCGGATTCAACTTTAACATAATTCCTTTTATGCCATATTTCTTTAATTTACTTATTAGGATGTTATGATCTCGGCAATCGAAGGCTTTGGAGAAATCTAAGAAAATTCCAAGAACCACCTTTTTTTCTTCTAATTTATCTAACAGAGCATTAGTGAAGCTAAATATAGCTGAGTCAACAGATTTCCCTTTAATGTACCCGTGTTGGGATGAATTCAGTAGCTGAAAACTTAGTAATTCTGGAAGATATAACAGTTTAAAAAATTTTAGAAAACGATGACAGCAGACTTATTGGCCTACAATTTGATATTAATGTTGGGCCACCTTTTTTGTATATTGGAAGAACTTGCGCTCGTTTTAATTGTTCTGTGAAAAGCGTGTCGAACGGACCGGACAGAGAAAATTAAAAACTCGCCCCTTGAAGGTGCAGAGCGATTTTAATGGAAATGATTCGGTCTTGTTTAGGCCCCCGTTTTATTGCAACGGTTGCTCAAAAGGATCGATAGTTATTGTCCCCACTCTGTGTGCTAATACAAATTGTAACAGGGATGGCGGAGTCGTGGTGTAATCGACACGGTTATTAATTATTGGGGGATTTTAGGGTGATGAGTTTGGGATTTTGGAAAAGTTTCTAGTTTTAAACACTCCTCGAAATTAGAGTTGTGAATTATCACGACAAACACGTTCCTCTAAATTACGCTACTCTACAACAAGTAGTTTCGAGTTATTGGCCAATATTGGTTGATGGCCGATTCCGGGCGAAATCCGGGGATGACTATAAAATCGCTTTGTGGGAGTCCGGGCACTGCGAGCGCACGGAATCGATCATATCTTAAGCAAATCCGCTTTAATTTCTTTGCCTCCGACACCAATATTTCACTTATACGCCGATTTATTTAAGCTAATTTTGAAAATTTTTTGAGAATTGTGAAGATTACGAATTTAAAAACGTTTATTTTTTAGCTTCATTGAAAATTTTCAAAAATTTTAATCAGACTTTGGCAGAACGAAAATTTGTAATAACTGAAAAATTACTTTTTTTTATTTAAAACAGTTCAGTAAACTGACAGCAAAACCAAGTTTTTCACTTTAGTAACCCGAAATCGCCCTGAGAATTTTAAACCAGTTTTTTTCCAAGACTAACAGTTTTCAGCTAATCGATAACAGTGGATTGAGAAATGCAAAAAACGTGATTTTGTTAACAAAAGGAAGATTCCGAATTTCTTGTTCGATTTTACAAATCCAATAAGTGGACTTAACCTTTACTTACATAAAACTTTACAAAGAGCATAAATCTGACAAGATAACCGGAAAACTTCGGCCAACTTAAAACTGTTTTATAAAAAATACCGATTTCTTTGCTTATTTACTGCTTTTGGTAAATCCGGACAATACTATATCTACTCGAAATCAGATTCCTACATTTTATGTATTGTGGCAAAGTTTTCTTTGTACACCATAATGTTTTACAACAGGTAATGGTGTTTAAGATAAGCAACCGTCACAAAAAAATGTTTTGACAAGAGTGAGCCGAAAATATTAAGAATATTAATCACACAATAAGCTTGCCTGAGCTTGAAGGGTCCTCGGTTTAGGGTAATGAACATAAAAATTTAATGGTGTACAAAGAAAACGTTGCTACAATAAAATCATCTAAAAATTGCAAATCAGTTATTATTTTTTTCAGTACAACTACATGATAAAAGTTAATTCAAAAAATACCAAATTCGAAATACTAAATATATTGTCAAAAATTTTAACATACTGTTATAAAAAAATATAATATTACATAAAAAATGTGATTTTGTAAAAAAACATGAAACCAAAATCAAATAAACTTATACGAATGTAATTTCTGTCTATTTTTGTTTTTTTTGACACATTAGTATACATAAGGCACTACAAATACAAATAATATCTACAAATCCGACAAAGAAATCGAAAAATTAAGAGATGGTTAAAAGTTATATTGGCTGTTATGTAAAAAGAAACATAATTTCCTATAGTTGACTAAAAAATAGTCTTTATTATGGACAAAGTTTAGCCAAAGCTAAAAAAAATCGTGCCAAAGTTTAAATTTAGTTTTTAATTTTCTAATAATTTAATAATTTTACAAGATGATTGCAAAAGTACCAAAACATAAGCCAAAAATAACTAGAAACACAATAAATCTGACAAAAATCCCGGAAAATTCCGTATGGGTTAGAAGTTTTCGAGCATTTTATAAAAAATACAAAGTTATTTCGTCAAAAAGTCAAGACATTTTTACAATGTAAATTGTTGCAGAAAGTCTAAAATTTAATAATAATAATTTAAATACATATTTTAAAATTTAAAAGATATAAAATAAAAAGTATTATTTAAACAGAAATTGTGTTTTTGTCAAAAAAGCCGAAAAATTTATGTTTTTCTGATCGTCTTGAAGCAAACCACAAATAAAAGTAGTATGTCAATTATTTTTTATCGACTTTTTGGTGATTGCGGTTAAACTATAAAGCGGATTGGTAGAGGCTTAACTTTTACTAACATAAAACGCTAAGAGAAACACAAATCTGACAAGAAAACCAGAAAACTTCAAATGCTTAACAGTTAACAACTGTTTCCCAAGAATAAAACACCGATTCCTTTGCCTATTCTGATTTTTTGTAAATATGGACAAATCTAGCCACCCAAAATTGACTTAAAGTAGCAGTTTAAAAATTTCAAATCACTTTTTAATTACAATCTGAATGAATGAAAAAAAGTTGATTCTCAAAACTGATGTTAATTGATGTTAAAATATTAAGATTTAAAGTCTTTTTATTTAAATTTTTGTTTATTTTTTTTTTAATTATTATAAAATTTCTTTTTATTTATTAACTTTAGACACTTAATACTATTCTGTTTGTAGAAAGACAATTTAATATCTTCAAGAAGAAAAACAGAAAAAATGGCTGTTTCGTTTAACTTTCCTCTTTAAAGTGGTGAAAGTTGCAATATCTCAAAAAATTACTTAACCTAGACAAAAAACAATTACAAAGTCTCAATCCTTGGGCAATCTCACGTTAGATAGAAGCTTAACTTAGTCGATTTCTTAGACTACTTTTTTGAAAAAAAAAAAAAAATAGAAAATTGGACCAAAATTGAATTCAATAAACCCGTCAAACTGCTTGATCGACACGATAACTCAAAAATTATTTATCATAGACAAAAACCATCAAAAAATTCTCAATCTTTGACAATTTTAAGTTAGAAAATCTCAATTGTAAAATTTTTTGCTCAATATTTTCTAAAAAAAAAAATTACAAAAATTTGATAAATTTGGACAAAATTAGTTTGAATAAACTGGTGAAACTTTGATTAATATCTCAAAAAATGCTTAACTTAGAAAAAAGCAATTACAAAATCTTAATCCCTGGACAATACGTTAGACAATGTTAAATTTGGACGATTACTTTCTTCTCAAGTAAAAAAAATTAAATAAAAATAAAAATGTATAAAATTGGACAAAATTAGACGATATTTCAAAAACTATTCATCCTATGCAAAAACAGTCACAAATTAAAAATCCTTAAACAATTTAATTGCGAAAAAAATATGAAAATAATTGTTGAATAAATTTGAACAAAATTGGTTGGAAAACAGTTGTCAAACTTTAAACGATATCTCAAAAACTACTAAATTTGGAAAAAAAGCAATTACAGAGTCACAATTCTTGGACAAATTAGTGTTAGAAATGTAAAATCTAGACACTTTCTTAGCTTATTTCCTTGGAAAAAAAAGTTACATAAAATCGGAAAAATTTAATTTAGATAAACTTGTAAAACTTTAATGGATATCTCAAAAACTGCCTAACCTGGGCAGAAAATAACTACATATTCGGAATCCTTGGACAATTTTACGTCAGATAGTTAAGTTTGAACAATTTTTTTGCAAAAATTTTAGATAAAAATTGTTGAATAAATTTTGAAAAAACTTAGTTTGGTTTAATCGATAACTCAAAAACTACTCATTTAAGTGAAAATCCTACTTTCTAGGATTCTCAGTTTTTGTGTAATGGTTATTAAGAAGAACGTGTTTTCGGCAAAAAATCAAATGTGATTGATCTGTTTGTGTTAATTTTTAACATCGCAATTAATTTTAATTAAGCTTTCTATAAACCAGCCCTAAGTCTGTATTGTAGCTCATTTCGGAAATTATATTAAGGTGATGCATATTAGCTTTGTAAAAAAATAATTATTATCCAATAAAATTCAATATTCATTATCACCTCGCTGGGACAGATTGTATTTGCATTGAATAAAAAATTTCCATTTTTCTATGAAATTTACGCCCCGTTTCACTAGCACCCCTTCATAATTCATTCCTCGGGGATTACGTCTGTTGCCACCACACAACAAACAAATTATCCCGAAATTCTCAAAAACATCCACAAATCAACGGTGGAAAACTCAGGTGGCGCCGGAACAACTTCTTTCCGGTTTCCGCTTTTATTATCCGACTTGGCGTCGCCATCGGTTGCATTTTTCAGGTGAATATTTTTCGCCGATTTTCCGGCGAGAAATTAACTGTCACGTCATGGATTGTTAAGATATGAGCTACATTTCCCCCATGTAGGCACGATTACGATTCGAAGCGTATCTGAGAAGGGTGGTTTCGTGCATTGTTTTCGGACGCTTTGTTCAAATATTTACTCTAATGACTTGGAGCGTGGATTTTCCAAATAAAAATTAGCGGAATTTTCATTGAATTTTGCGAGGAATTTTACATTGTTATTAATTACCACACCACACTAGTTGTGCCCAGTTGTATAAGGGGATAACAGTTATTGACGAAGCAACTGTGTCGTGTTGTGACAATGTTTTATGTGATAACGAAGTCAATGGTGATGACGAAGACCATGAATTTTTGGACGCAATTAGCGAGTTAGCCACTGATCAGGTTGATGTCATTTATATGGACTTCAAAAAAGCATTTGATCAAATTGATCATCATCTGTTATTGTTAAAACTTGATCAGTATGGTTTCTCCGGTTCTTTGCTATCCCTAATAAAATCTTATCTTGCTAATCAAGAGCAAAGGGTTAAATATCGTAACTACATTTCGGATAGTTACGTTGCAAATTCGGGTGTGCCGCAAGGTTCCAATCTTGGACCCTTATTATTTTTGCTTTTCATTAATGATATATGTGATTCTTTATCAACATGCGCTAAACTTCTCTTTGCCGATGATCTTAAAATTTACACAGAAATAAAATCTATAGAAGACTGCCTCACTTTACAGAACAATATTAACGCAGTAGTGAAATGGTGTAATGAAAATCGCCTTTATCTAAACCCATCCAAATGTAACGTTATGTCTTACACTAAAAAGCGCGAATTCCTTGAATTTGTATATGATATTTCGTCCGTAACACTGCATCGTACCTTTATTATTAAAGATTTGGGAGTTATTTTCGATACTGAACTCGCATTCAGTGAGCATATTAGGGATGTTACGGCTAGAGCGATTAAGTCATATGGATTCATCTATAGAAATTGTCGAGATTTTAAGAACTTATCAGTTATGAAGACCCTATTCTTCTCGTTAGTTAGAAGCAAACTGGAATACGGCGCACTTATTTGGCACCCGATTTATAAAATCCATATACACTATCGGACAAAAGTAAGGCAACATGTTGAAAAATATACAAATATTGGTATTTTAAATTTTAAGAGTTGGTATTTACTTTCAATTTAATTTTATAATAAATGTTTAAAGATATTCTTATTCGTGTTGAAAATGGATAGCCTGTGGGTAATTATTATGACATACTACTAGCTTGAAATATAAAAATGCCCCATATTAATGCGACAAAAGTAAGGCAACATTGTCAGAAAATATTTTCAACTCAAATTTTATTTGATTCAACATTTACATAACACTACCCAACACTAAAATTTAAATAAATAGAACGAAAAATTCAATAATTTATGGCATAGCCGTTATTAAGTATAATTTTTTGGCACCGTCTGGGCATTGAAGAAATTAATTTTTGAATAACATTGCCATCCAGATTTGACCACACTTCCTTGATTTTATCTATCAAAGATTGCTTGTTGGGAAATCTTTGTATCCGGATTCGTCGCTCTACCTCTTCCCATAAGTTCTCAATTGGGTTGAGGTCTGGTGATTGGGCAGGCCATTGCAAAACATGAATATTATTATTTTGGAACCACTCACTGACCAATGCAGAAGTGTGTTTGGGGTCGTTATCTTGCTGAAAGATAAAACGAAGAGGCATTTCCCATTCTGCATACATCTTGGAGTATGTCCCTATAGATGAACCGATCCATATTACCCTCAATAAAGCTCAACGGACCCACACCATTCCACGAAAAACACCCCCACAGAAAAACGCTACCATGACCATGTTTAACAGTGGGTGTAACATACTTGGGGTTGAATCGTGTATTGATTGGCCGTCTCACACGTTTCATTCCATCCGAATTAAATAATTTGTATCGAGTTTCGTCACTAAACAGAACTTTCCTCCAATCTTGCACTGTCCAATTCAAATATTCTCTTGCAAATTGAAGTCTGGCGCGTCTATTTCTTTCGGAAATCAAAGGTTTTTTAGCAGGACGTCTACTAAAAAGCTTTGCTGCAACCAGTCTTCTTTGAATTGTTCGTGTACTAACTCCTACTTCCGGTATTTCCGCTATAATTTTAGATGCAGATTTCCATGGATCGTTTTCCGAAATTCTTTTAATGCGTCTGTCCATGTTTATAGTGGTTTTTCGTGGTCTTCCCGATTTTGGATTATTGTTTAAATGTCCTCTTTCGTTGTAGCGAATAATTATTTTAGACACGCTGTATCTAGGCAGTTGAAATCTTCTTGCAATATCCGCTTGTTTTTCATTGTTTAAGAAAGCATCTATCACTCTTTCTTTCAACTCTTTACCAATTGGTGTACCCGTTGGCATGGCTCTTGTTGCACAAGACGAACTGTTACTATTGGCCTAACAAATTTTTCATTATAACAACATTTTTTGAAAAAAATCTAAATGTTGCCTTACTTTTGTCGTCTTAAAATAATCCTTTTTTACACTACAAGTCAACAAAGCGGTTTTTTTCAACCTTAATAAATAATTACTTGACATTAAAGACAGTAGCTTCCTTTGATTCTTTTAATAATACCATAGTTTGCCCGATCATAATTTGTTTACATTAGAGAGACATTAATTTCTATATTTTTCAAAATGTTGCCTTACTTTTGTCCGATAGGTAGATCAACTCGAAAACATACAGCGACGATTCCTAAAATTCCTAGTTTTTATAATAGATGGAAATTATCCTATAAGGGGCTATGACCAGAACTTGCTTTTGAATAGATTCGGTCTCCAATCTTTACAGTTTCGCCGTATTTGTATTATAATTAAATTTCTGTATAATTTAATTAATAATAACATCGACTGTTCTTGGCTATTAAATATGTTAAATTTTGCTGTTCCACGTTTAAACTCCAGACAAGCCATGACATTTTATCCTATAGCGAGAAGGACCAATGTAGCTGATAACTCTCCTATCGTATTAATGACTACCCTATTTAATAATGTATGTAAAGACGGTGATATCAACTATGATTCGTGGCGGAAGATTGTTTCGTCTTTATCATTAGTATAGTATTAGTGTAGTTCTAAGTTTTTGTATATATTTACTGTAAATGGGCTTCCTGTAGTAAATAAAGGCTTATTATAAAGCCATTGACATTCGCATCTTTCACTTCGTAATTAAACAAAAGAATGCCCTAATCAAAGAATTGCACGGTAAAATCAATTTATTGAACGAACACATTGAATGGCTAAAAAACCCATCTTCCAATGTCAGCAACCATGATAATAAAGAGAAAGAAACAGCGATAGAAGCAGTGATGGCTACGGCATCGACATCAGCTGAGCCGGTAAATAATAACAAGGTGCCCATGGATAAACCCAAAAGAAATGCTCAAAATAAACATAGAGCAACCAAGTCTACACTTGGTGATGACGCTGAAACTTTTGCGACAGTGGTGAACAAAGGACATTTGGTTACCGAAAACGTTAACCCCAAGGTAACCAAAGGAAAATTGCCTGAAGAAAAGTTACAGAAGAAGGCTTTGGTGACTGCGGTGACGGGGGACAAGGAAAGCAGCCAAGAATGGACTTCGGTCGTTAGAAAACCAAGGAGAAAATTGACAATTGTTGGTGAGCAGCAACAAAACGGACAACTCCGATCGGCTCCAAAAATGCATCATCTGCATGTGTATAGACTGCATCCTGACACAGAAATAAATGACATCGAAAGCAGATTTTCCCGAAATCCAATGAGAAGCTCTGCCTTCCAAACATCCGGAAGAATATTCTTCATTCAAGGTTTCCGTTTATTCGACAAACAAAACGAATGTTTTGGATCCATCCCTGTGGCCTAGTGGTGTCCATATTCGAGAGTTTTTTCAGAAGAAGCAACATGCAAGGAAAACTTCATAGTTCCTAGGCGGGAAGACTTGAAGATGTTGGTCATAAATGCTCAATCTCTGCGATCGAAGATATCCGAATTTGAACCGTTGATTGAAGATGAGATGTACTCCATAGTAGCAGTCTGTGAGCATTGGTTAAAAGAAGAAGAAGTGGTGAGGCTAAAATTCAGTAACTTTTCTATAAAATCTACTTTCAGTAGAAAAACCAGTTCACACGGTGGCTCAATGCTCCTGACCAGAAAAAATTTCACGACTTTGGAACTCTCCAATTTGGTAGCTTTGTCTGTCGAACATCATTGCGAAATATCAGCACTTGAAGCAAAATCGTTGAGTATCATTTTTATTAACATTTATAGGCCTCCTTCTGGTGATTTTAATATGTTTATAGAAATAATGGACGAAATGTTGGATAACATTAACTTTTTAAATAATTATGTAATTTTATCCGGTGATTTTAATATTCTTTTTAATAGTGATTGTTCTCAAAAAACCCACTTATGTAATTTATTCTATGAATATGGTTTAGAGCCTCTCGTCGAATTTCCAACTAGAGGTTCTAATTGTATTGATAATGTATTTACTAATTTAAATATTACTACTTGTCATGCAGAATCCACAAATACTTTGTTGTCAGATCACTTAGGTATTGTCCTAAAAGCTAGTTTACCCAGTTCGTTGAATAACTGTAACACTGTAGAAAAAATTAGACCAATAACGGATAATGGTAAAGGAATATTATTCTCATTGCTGGAATTTGCTGACTGGGATTTTATTCATGACGCTTCTTTAGATATAAATTGTAAGTTTGAAAAATTTATTGATGTTATAAGTGAGAAGTGTGATCGTGCCTTCCCGGAAATTAAGGTGAAATATAAATCTAAAAACTGTATGGTTGTGAATTGGTTTGACAAAGATTTACTACTTTTAAAAAATAAATTACGGATTTTAGATGACATACATAAAATTGATCAGTCAAATATTTCCAGGGAGGCAAGGAATAAGCTTCGTAAAGTATATAGAGAACAAATTAAATTAAAACGGATATTCTATTCTAAAAAATATATTGATAAATCTAGTAATAAATCCAAAGCAGCTTGGAATATTATAAATAATTCTTGTGCGTCAAGGAAACATGTTGACGAGAATAGTAAAGACAGCAACATTAGTAGCGACGCTTTTAACGACTTTTTTTCTTCTATTGCTTCAGAACTGGCAAAGGGACTACCAGATAAAGCAATAGATCCTATAAATATAATGATGTTTCATTGTTCAGATTTAGATTCTAGAGTAAATTTTGCATTCTCTGAGGTTTCCTGCGCTACAGTTCGCGATATTATAAATAACATGAAATCTAGTAACTCTATGGATATATATAACTTAAACACTCGTATTATTAAGTATATTAAAGATCTTATAGTGTCTCCTTTAACTCGTTTAATTAATTTTTGTATTACTACTTCTATTTTTCCAGACTGTCTAAAAATAGCTGTGGTAATACCACTCTTGAAACAAGGGGACGTTAACGTTGTTAATAACTATAGACCAATATCTTTACTTCCAATTTTTTCCAAAGTACTTGAAAAAGTTTTATACTTGCAATTAGTTCATCATTTTGAAGTCAATAATCTATTCACAGACAGTCAATTTGGATTTAGACAGGGCCGAAATACAATTAGTGCAGTTACCAAATTTGTAAAATATATGACAGATTGTTTGGAAGAAGGAAGCTATGGTATAGGAACTTTTCTTGACCTCTCCAAGGCTTTTGACTGCGTTCATCACCACATTTTATTACGAAAATTATATTTTTATAACTTGCTACCTAGTAGTTGTAAAATGATAGCATCATTTTTAAGCAACAGATCACAGCTTGTAAGACACAAAGGAATTGACTCAGGCAAAAATCGTGTTGAATTAGGAGTGCCCCAAGGCTCTGTACTTGGGCCACTTCTTTTTATTATTTATATAAATGATTTTTTTTCATACATGGAAAATAAAAGTATACATTTTGCAGATGATACAACTCTAATGGAAAAAAGCGAAAATCTGTCTACAGCGTTAAAAATCGTAGATGATGCACAGTCAAAGGCTTTGTCTTGGTTCGAATCCAATAAATTAACATTAAACAAAAATAAAACAAATACATTGGTTTTTTCATTAAAGAAAAAAATAGATTTTGTGGAAGGATCTACAAAATTTTTAGGAATCTTTCTTGACTCCTCATTGAGGTTTAATACACATTCAGAAAAGGTTGCAAAATTACTTTGTAGTGGTATTTTTGCACTTCGCAATTTAAAAGATCAAATTCCTCCTGAAACTCTAAAAACTGCATTTTATTCATTATGCCAGTGTCACATCAGTTATGGACTATTAGTATGGGGTCATTCTGCTTCCATTTCTACAATTTTCAGATTACAACGTCGAGCTATCCGTATAGTAGGAGGTCTAAAATATAGAGAAGACTGCAAATATGTTTTCAGGAATTTTAATATACTTACTGTTCCTTGTAAGTATATTTATCAGTGTTTACATTATATTAAATCTAACATAGAGAATTTTAAATCACATAGTAACATTCACGAATATAGTACACGAAAATTTGCCTACACAGTATTCGCTTAAAAAGCTCCGAAAACGGCACCGGAAACCTAGGAATAAAATTTTTTAATGCGTTGCCTGATGATATTGCTAAGCTAAAGACAAATAAATTTCAAAAGGTTATAAAAAGATACCTCTGTAAAAAAGCTTTTTACTCATATGATGAGTATTTTAATGATTTTAAATGTGATGTTATGTATTAACTTTGTATATATATATTATGTATGATGATTGTATTTTATGTCATTTATGTTCTTTGTAAGCCCTCTTATTGACTTGTGTTATGACCAGTGTAGTCTTTAAACATTAATAAACATTATTATTATTATTATTATTATTATTATTAATTAAGACACAATTTCACAAATAAATTATGTAAAAATAAATAGATCAGCTGAGGCCCGGCTCATTTTTTATTTTTATTTTCCCAAGTTTTGGAATAATTTCCATCCCACTTAACGTTAAACCCTTCCTAATTCCCCACTCTAAAAAAGTTTTAATTGCTCTCAAACTCTGACGATACATTTCCTCCTTGCGCCCCTACCTTGCGGAATAATACTCGAAGAAGGCGACGAGTATCTCGATCGACCTTGAGAAAGCCGCCCACATTGTCACACATGATTGTTCACAACGTAACTTTCTTGGAGCAAAGCCGGAAAAAGGACGTCATCGCCTCCTAGAGGACTTCCATAACTGTATGTGAGTAGTACAATGAGAAACGTATGGACTCGCCTAAGGCCTTTTAAAAGCGCGCTCCACTCCAATTACAACGGGGGTGGATCTCCCTAATGGATGCATCAATCTCAATTCAAGAGAATGGGGGTCGAGGACGCGAAAAAGAAATTAAAAATGTGGAAAGGTTTACTCATATCAGCACTAGAACTAAAAAACTGACTTTTGGATTTTTTTTAACATTTTTTGTTGAAATATCTTTCATAACCCCTTTCGAACGCTATGGAAGTTGTGCGCTAAAGCTAAAGCCCCTTTTCGCATAGTGGATTAAAATAAATTTTGCAAAATAACTGAGTTTCTGACTAAAAAACGCTATAAAAATAATGTAAAATATATAATATATAATATATAATGTATAATATATAATATATAATATATAATATATAATATATAATATATAATATATAATATATAATATATAATATATAATATATAATATATAATATATAATATATAATATATAATATATAATAATATACAGGGTGCTCAAAAACTGGCGCACCAACTCAGTGGTACGTTATTGAGAAGCAAGTGCAGATTACGGGGAAAATGTTGAAAACATTCCTAAAGTCATATTTTAAAAAATCTGGAGCTACAAACTTATTGTGTTAACTTCTTTAATTTTCATTATTTTTTTATGTTTTTATGTTTCATACCAGGTAATCGTTCCGTAACAAAACAATAAATAATTATTTTTAAATTTACTTTCAGACTTTAACAGTTTTTTTAATTTAAAAAAATTAAAATTTATCCCAAAAATCACAATGTGTAGATGTGTCAACACTGGAAATGATTTCCTAGGAAACAGTTTCAAAAATGATTTATTTTTATTGTTGCTCAAATTCTATTGCGATCATGACTATTAGACAACGTTGCCACATATCATTTATCTAAAATTCGTTATTTATCAATAACTTTAATACATGGAAGTTTTTTACTATTTTTACCTTTATATGTAACCAGTTCCCTACCACACACCATTGAGTTGGTGCGCCAGTTTTTGAGCACGCTGTATAATATATAATATATAATATATAATATATAATATATAATATATAATAAATAATAAATATATATAAAATAATGGAATATAATTATTGTCTTAATTTGATGATTTTCCGATGTGTTTTAGTAACGTCTCAAATAAAAAATGAGAATTTAGTTTAAAACCGTCTTTTTCTTAAATTCTTAAACGTGTTTAGACATTGTAATAAATAGTTCTTTTTCTATCTGACAGACAATTTTCAACAGAATTTTGTAATTTTTTTAAACAAAATGACTATTTTATGCGAATTTAATATAATAATAGTTATTAATAATATGTGTGCGAAAACGCAAGCTTAAAGTCCGAGGGCTGTCGTTATGCAACGAGCGTATGCGAGTTGCATACCTGGACACCCGAAAACTTTAAGCGTTTTCGTATGAGTGTTATTGACATTTTTTTGTTGAAACATTTTAATTTAGAACTCGTTGCTAAGGGAAGCGTGTTTTAAAATAGTGAAAACAATAATTTAAAACACGTTGCTATGGGAAGCGTGTTTTAATTTAAAATAGTGAAAACACGTTGCTGTCGGAAACGTGTTTAAAAATAATTTGTTTATAATCTAGGATTCCGACATTAAAAAGAAGTCTTAAGATATTACCAACAAAAAAATTTATATAAACAATAAGTATTTTAAAAAAATTGTATGTTTTTTCGAAATTTTTTGAAGAATTTTACTTCAAATCCTTACTTAAACATATGATAAATGCACATTTAACATCATTTTTACCTTAATTTAAAACCTTTTTGGCTCGTATTTAACCATATTTTGCAGAATAATTGCATTTCTGGATAACAAAACGCTCAAAAAAGACAAAAAATAATGAAATTATTGTTTGAATTTAGTGATTTTTAGGTTTGTTTTAGCAACGTTTCAAAGAAAAGCTGATAATTTAGCCTAAAAAAATTGATTTTTACGTAAAAAACATAATTTTTGACAAAAGTTGAAAATCTACAAAAATCGCGAAACAAAAATAAAATTATATCAATTTCGATTTAATTTCGAAATTTTTCAATACAACTTGATTTCATAACAGTGCTTAAATACATCAAAAAGTCAAATTTTTTCTTAGTTTTCGGATTGTTTTTGCTTAAAAAACCAAACAACCATCGTAAAAAACAACGAATAATATAATTAAAATTGTATTTTTAGCAACGTTTCGATTTTAATTAAATCATCATCAAGCTGCTTGAAGGTGACTTGGTGACTTGGCGTAATGTAGCCTGATGATGATTTAGTTAAAATCGAAACTTCGCTAAAAACATAAAGTTTAATTACATCCCTGCCTTAAACCAAAAACAATTTCCTACGTCAAACTTTTTCAAGGACAAAAATGTCATTTCAGAATAATATAAATATTAGCGAAGTAAAAGCTAATAATTTAGCTTTTAAAACCATCATTTTCACTTAAGTTGTTTTTTCGTAAAACCTAAATTTTATTTCAAAAACGTGTATAAACACTAAAAAAGACAAATTTGAAGTCTTGTTTAACAAAATTTCATACATTTTCTGTTCGTTTTTGACGAAATTTTGCAAAATAATCGTTTATTTAACCGACAAACTAGTTAAAAAAAACAAAAAAAATCAAAGGCAATGTAATTTCCCACAGATTTTCGTGATTTATTCCAAATAAAACCACAATTTTTTAACTGATTTATTAGGGTTTGATTTATTTTTTACAAAATTTCGAGAAAATTGTCGTATGCTTTTTAACCTGATCAAGAAAAATCTCACAAGAAACTAAAAATTTGGGATCAAAACATGCTTCGACTTTGCCAACATAATTTTCTACAGAATATTATTTTTATTATTTTTATTTCGATCAAAAACCTATATTTTTTGAACAATTTTATTCCAAAATCTTCGTGCTTAACCACACCAAGAAAACTAATTAAACATCATTTTTGGCTTAAGTTCTGACATTTTCGGCTACTTTTTAACAAAATTTTGCAAAAAAATTGCGTTTATGCCTAAAAACGCTTGAAAAAGAACAAAAACAATAAAATTAATGTTTTTAAGAGACTTTTCGGTCTCAAGACCATCATTTTCAGGCATCAAGTTCGTTTAGCAATGTTATTTGAAAAAAAAAACCTTGATTTTTTTCTTTAAAAAAGTGCTTAAACATTGGAAAAAGGCAAAATTAAAATAATTTGTAACTTAATTTCATACATTTTCAGCTCGTTGTTGACAAAATTTTGCAAATTTTTTTGGTTTTGTGATTTTTATTTTATTTATTTCGAAAAAAACCAACTAAAAACCAGTAGAACAAACAAAATAATATCAATTTTGAGCCAATTTCGAGGTTTTTCAAACAATTTTATTTAAAAAATGTGCTTAAACACACAAAATTTTTGTTAAACCATCATTTTCGAACAAGGTTTTTATTCGTTTAGCAATATTATTAACTTCAAAAAATGTGCATTAATACAGTAAAATAGCAAATTTATCAATCTTTTCAGCAAAATTTTACACATTTTTGACGAAATTTTGCAAAATAATATTTATTTAATTGACAAAAAAAATAAAACAGTATTTTTGAACTATTTCATTAGATTTTTAACTTATTTCCTGCAAAATTTCGAGCAAACTTGCATATGCATGTACAAAAATTAAATTTTATTTCGACAAAAACCAACAAAATAATATTAATTTCGATCCAATGTCGAGATTTCCAACAATTTTACTTAAACTGTGGTTAAACACATGAAAAAGGCAATTTTAACATAATTTTTGTCATTTATTTTCGGTTTGTTTTTGACAATATTTTGCAAAATACCCAACACACAAACCATGTATATGCCATTTCAAGGTTTTTAAACATTCAAGGTCACAAATACCAGACAACGAAATTGCTAAGCTATCTTGATAAAAAAGTATGTTTTTATTGGAAGATTGAATTTTTATATAAAATTGTATCAAGATTGTTTGAATTAGGAAAAAAGGCATAAACAAGTCAACATCGAAATTCCGAAAGATATTCCAACAAAAACTGCAAAAACAAGTAACTGGTAAAAAAATTCAATCATTAAATTGAACGTTCTACAAAATTTTCAAAGTTCGCATCTGGCTTTAATAAAAGAGATAACGCCGTGATGGATCCGTGTTTGTTGTGTCAAAACGTAACGAATTGTCGTTCGATAACAACCTGATAGCAAAAAGAAAATGATAAATGAAAGCCATTATAGAACAAAAAAGCGTAAACAAACTTGAAACTTGGAAGCGCAATTATTCCAATGTCAACTAATTACGAATTCGGAAACGTTTTCTTATAAAATTAAACAAATTTACATTTGCACCCCCTTATTCCGCATTCTGTTCCATTAGGGAACGAGTTTTGGAAAAGGCACGAAAACCCCGGACATGAATTTATAAATTTGGACGAAAAAAAAATTTACTACAAGAGTATTTTTGCGCGCGCCACCCCCTGCGATAATCGCACCCCTTCATGTCAGAGAGAACCCAAATAGCCCGGAGTGGAGCGCACAAATAAGGCCCCGGCCGTCTTGATCGATCGTCGAAAGGGGCGCTTTTTCGATCCGGAACGCCACCCTTCCGGAAAAATCGAAACTGTGTGACCTTGGACGCACTACCACCACCAAAACACACAACGGGTAAACAAAAGCGACGCGAGACAAAACGCCGAAAGGTACTTGACGGTCGGCGTCGCGACGCGCAACTGTCTACTAAAGTCCAAAGGCATGGCCAACTACCACTTGTAGCGCGTGGGGATGCGGTGGCGCTGGGGGTGCGGGCAACGGCCTACTTCGACGGGAAAAATGCAACGGAAAGGGGAAAGTTTAAAGGCGATTTTGTGGCAACGGAAAAAGTCGGGCTTAATTTGAATCAGTTTTCTTACATTTCAACGAAAAAAGCTATCGCAACAGATGTCAAGGTTTTGAATTATTGCAACATAAAATGTTCCGAGGAGCATAAATTTGAGCAGAAAACCGGAAATTTCAAAATAGTTTAAAATTTACGTCAAGATTTGTTCAATAGAAATAGGAAGTCAATCATTGCCCTAAATGTTATTAATGGAAAAATTTTAAACGAAAAATCAATAGGACAAAAATGTTATACAGGGTGAGAGTCAATAGTAGGTTATTTCTGATATGTCCTAAGATGCAACCAAGAATACTAATTGCACTTCCTACTTGGATTTATAAAACATTAAATAAATCAACATTGTTTTTTTATCTTTTAAATAATAATAGTCCATAATGAAATTTTAGCAAAATGTCAAAGCAAACTTGGCAATACTCAAAACAATGTAACCGTGGATAAATTTTGAAATTTTTTAAAGATTACTGCTCTTGTCAGCTGGAATCAGTATTATTGGTTGCATATTAAAAAAAAAATCAGAAATAACCTACTAATGACTCACCCTGTAGTAGTTAATTACCACTAACGATAAATATTTAGCTTCAAAGAACTTAAGGAAGTGCTATTTATATAAAAAATCGTTGAAAATAATTTAAGAAACAAGGTCAAAGATAAGTAAAGTAACAATTAAAATAACTCAAACAATTTTTCATAAATGATCGACTACATACAAGGCTATTTGTAACTAGGTATGCAACAACAATTTAATCTCAGAAATAATCTATAAAATGATGTTAATTATAGAAATTTGTTTTAAACAATTGGTACAGTTACACGTAGTTGTGTGCAGATTTTTGTGTTTTTTCGGTTTTTTGCTTTCTTATTAGCACTATTTTCCTAACCCTAAATTGATAGAGTAATCAATTACAAATTTAAAAAAATATATAGTACATTTTTCGCCGCTGAAATGTCAAGGTATGAACGATTTTAATTTTGATGTAGTTTTAAGATTTTTAAGCAAAATAAGTAATCGTCTCGAGCACAATAGTACTAATATCGAGTAGATTTAGTGATTTTAAAAACAATTTTGACGAAAATTTTTGACGAACAGGCGAAAAAACCGTCAATTTCCAGGTAACTTGGTTAGTTTTATTTTCAGATTAATTTGTGAAATGCGTTAGTTCCTCGTTAAAAAACTGACTAAATTTCTTGAAAACTCGAAAGAGATCAACCAAAATAAAATAAATTTCGATTTAGTTTTGTGTTTTTAGATAAGATTTAATTTATGAAAAAATTATTTTTTGGCAAAAATTTCGAGATTTTTGAGTTTCTTTTGACAAATTCTTGTAAATACAAATGAGTGTTTTCCAGTAAAACACCAGTTTAAATTATAAACTCGATGTAATTTTGATATTTTCAGGCCTATTTTGTCTGTCAAAATTTGCGAAACAATATTGATCATTATTTGGGTTAAAAACGAGTTTTTCTGAACCCTAGTTATAAAAACTATTTTAAAACACGTTTCCCACAGCAATGTGTTTTAACTATTTTAAAACACGTTTCCCAATGTGTTTTAAATAAAAATGTTCCAACAAACAAATTTTTGAAATGACACTCATACGAAAACGTTTAAAGTTCTCGGGTATCTAGGTATGTAACTCGCGTACGCTCGTTGCATAATGACAGCCCTCAAACTTTGAGCTTGTGTTTTCGCACTCGTATTATTAATAACTATAAATTACTCAAAAAAGTGTACCAAAATAAAGTAGATTTCGAATAAATATGGTTAGATTTGAGTTAATTATGACAAAATTGTGTAAAATAAAAATAAAAAAGAGGTAATATTTATTCAAAACAGACGAAAAAAACGTATTTTTGTTAGTAATTTGATGATTTTTTAACATAATTTCAAAAAATAAAGTAGCTTCTTGATCAAAAACTAGCTCAATTTCCTCGAAAAACATCAAAGCCAATTTCTCTAAGTTTATGTAGTTTAACATGAGCCTCTTGATAAAAAACGAGCTCTAAACTGCTATTTTGAGGTCTAAAATAAACTATATAGCTCAAAAAAGAGCAAAATAATGTTAAATTTGTTATGATTTTGACGCTTATTTTAACAAAATTTCTCCAAATAAATAAGCTTTTCGATGGTTTTTGAGATTATTAAGACTATTTTGTCGAATTTTTACGAAACAATGATTTCTCTCGCCCAAAAAAAAAAGAAAATCAAAGGCAATTCCTATTACATTTGGTTATTTTTAGGCTCATTTTTGACGAAACTGTGCAAAATCACCAAGTTACCATGTAATTAAAAAGGAAGCAATAAATAAAATAAATGAAAAAATACGTCAATTTTCAGGTAATTTGACTATTTTTAACTTATTTTGAAAAAAAAACGAAAAAAAACGTCAATTTTCAGGTAATTTAACGATTTTTTACTTATTTTGAATAAAAAAAAACAAAAAGACGATTTTTATTTTATTTTGAAATAGTTCAATTTTGTAAAATTTTTACGATTTAATTCAATTTAAATTTTTGTTTTCAGGCCCATTTAAGACGGCCTCCGAGAACTGTCAAAATGATGTGTTCATAGTTATTTATACATAGACTACGGAGCAGTAACAAACAAAAAGCAAAATAATTAGAAATCAATTCCCCACAAAACCAGATTTTTTATTTAGTATTGACTTGGATGCCAAACGCAAGATACTGCACAGTTTGGAGAAAAAAATACACCATTCATGCACAACATCATTGTAAATATGCATGCAAAAATTAAACCCTATACTAGCAATAGCAAGGAAAAAATAACCTTTAGAAAAATTTCTCTGAAAACAAATTTTTTTTAATTACCGCTTTTAAAATGTATTTGCTAGATGGAAGCGCCACAATGATTTCCGGTTGAAAATTATTATCAATTTTAAATGTACAAAAGTAAAAAAAGTGTAAAAACACATATTTTTTTGATTTGACAATTCTCGAAGAGAACAAAATTTTGCCTAACTAAATAATCATCATTACAAAAATTAATAAAAAAAGACAAAATAAAGTCATTTACGATTATAAATTTAAAGATGTTGGGATTAATTTTGACAAAATTTTGCTTTTGCATTTTTACAAAAGAGAGAGCTAAAACGCTTGAAAAAAGTGAAAGCAACAATTTAGTAATTTGTAATTTTCAAGATTAGGTATTTTGAGAAAATTTGGTGAAAAAGTGCCGATACAGTTTGATGGTTGTTAATAACTGAAAAACGAGTTAAAAATAAAAACAATTTCAGTTTATTTTAAAATTTTATTTTAAGCTTATTTTGGAGAATTTTTGGGTTTATCACGACTCCAAACATAAGCTACAACAAATCTCAACGAACTTGGTATAGCGCTTATTCACACAAGATTAATTCCCACATAATTAGCAACAAAAAAACTATTTATAAAATTTATAAAAACATAATATTCATAACTATTTTTTTTTAAAAACATAATATTTCACGTTGTATAACAAAATTAAATTACTAGATCTATTATTCAATTCGGTTCCAAACCAGAGCCAAGACGTAATATGAAAACAACAAAAAATTACAAAAAAGCAATCTTGTCTTTTCAATTTTCTAGCCCGATATTAGCATAAAAACATAAAATTTGTTCCACCTCTCAACTTCGAATAGAATCAGAATTGAAAATTAAGCAAAAACATCAAAAATTAACTTCCAACTTTATCGCTAGTAATAGAGCTTCTGCAGCTTTCAGCCCAATTGGATAGAAACTGCTCATTGCAACTGGAAAGCTTCACGTCTAATCGTGTGTTAAACATTTCACATTTCTAAACTTCGTCGTCCCGAAATTTCGACTCAATGCAATATTAAACAACACTAAAACTACTTCCATGTTGTCTGTCTATCCAGTCAACAGTCTCATGTAAAAAACTTGAGAAATGTTGATATTAAATGTGAAAAATATGATGCAGCAGCTGGCTGGAAAAGTTAATTTAAATTTAAATTCAACAAGAAAATTCAGCCACTTTGCACTAAATTAAAAACTTCCACGCTCGCCTGCAAACTTTCCTCGATCGGTGCTGCTGTTAGACTCAAACTGATAAAGGTAGGTAAAGCATCGCTTTCCTCCCTTGGTCCGAAAGCTGCTCCTAATTACGTCAAGTGGTGTCGCAGGTAAGGCATAAACGTGTAAAATGAGGCGTTAAAAGGAAGTAGACGCACACGAGTACTACGTTACTATGGCAACATCGACCAGGTTGCCGCCGCCGCTGCCGCCACCGTCCGGGCTGCAGCCGCCGCCGCCGCCACCGCCAGCAGCAGCCCCCTTTTGCATAAGACACTTTCTTGCGCAAAGGGGCGGTTTCATGGTGCATTGTCCGCTTGATGAGGGGTGGCAAAAAATAAATTTTCCTCCCCGTACTACTTTTGCTTAATTAATGAACACGACGTGTTTTTTAATAAGTGCGGCCTGTGATAAGGTCATGCGAGTTTACGTGTGCCGAAGGGTGGACGAAAATCGTTAAAAATGTCGCGGAATACCTAATTAAGCCAAGATTTCTACTTCGTTTAATTAAAACATTTAATTATTTTTTATCGTTATGATCAAGTCACGACTTGGTCCAAAAATTGTATTATTTTGAACTGTTTTGTCTACGGAGGACTATAGATTAGGAGACGAACGAGGTACAAAATCGCACCTAAAAGATATAGTACGGCAGAGTCAAAATGAGGGCGCTTCGAGCGTCAAGTCGTTTAAATTAATATTAATATTAATATTAATAAGCTGAGAAAAAGTGATAACTAAAATTTCTACGAAAAACATCGGAAATAATTAAGTTAAGCTTCTGTTATTATTAATTAAATTGGAATTAGTTTTATCAAATTTTTAATTAGAGTAAACTTAAAAATCCAGAGAGTAGGTAAATATTAAAAAAAAAGTTTTCAAGTTCCATGTTAATTTACCTAAATTAAAACTAAAGCTACAACATTTCATAAAAATAAATTCAAGCAATTTTTAACAAAAAATTATATAAAGAGTTTTTAGTTATAGTTAATTTTTTTCTAGTTTATTGGCGATAAAGGACATTCAACAGTGATCTTTACTTTTTTTTACTCGTTTCTTCTATTTGTGACAACCACCTGCATAATGTCAGCCATATATTATTGTTTATCATCTAAATATACATAATTTATACTTATCTGAAAACTAAAAAACTACCTATATGTATGTAAATGTTGACCACAAAGATAATAAATTTGTCAAAACTAAAGTAAATTATCCCAGGAATAATTTTTCCCCACTTTCTACCTCCCGACGCTCTTAATGCTACAGTGTTCTGATAATTTCTCCAAAAGTCAGAAGATTGATTAAAATTTTAAAAGCTATTGAATCAGCCGTAGAGAAAAAAAAATAAAAAGTATACATTGTTCAGACCAATAAAAAACAAAATTCAATTTTCTACATTCCACATTAACATTAAAAATATAAAGTGGTCAAGTAGGAATGGTGACATTTGAAAACTTTGTGTATTTAATTTAATTTCTAAAATAAAGAAAACAGTAAAAATTTGTAAACAAGTTTTTTTAAATATTACTTTAAATATAAATGGTAAGTACTTTAACCTCTCGTAAAGGCTAGTCGTTAGCAACGTTAGAAGCTTTGCTGTAAGATAGCATGTGTTATTTTTAATATACAGAGTGGATAAAAAGTATGGATACAGTTACATATTATAAAAACTATTCATCAAAACTTACTACAATTTGGTGTAAGCCTAAGAGTATATAAATTCTATAGTTTTAAATGTTTATTACATTTCTATCTCCATTTATTCTTCGGATTCAAGGCTAACTTGATTTTTTAAACAGCAACAAGAGTTAAATTTAATAATCTTGAAAAGAATATTTTTTCGTATTTCTATGGCATACCTTACTTTAATCCAAACTTAAAAAAAATTCGAAAATTTTGAAAAATGTAAAATTGGAAATGTTGTCTTTATCTATCGTTAGCTCTTTGCTGTTTAACATTGACCAAAAAATTAATAAAAGTTAAAAATAATTATTAAATTAACACTTTTAGCTGAAAAAAACTTGTTTGAATTAAAAAATTTAAACATGAAATACTTGATTTTTATGCAACAAAAAATGTTCAAAATGATTTCACAAACTCTTGGCTTTCTGTCTCCATGATAAACCAACATGAAATTTTTTTTTCGCTCAGTTTTACTTAAATGTACAGTCACGTTAACAAAAAATGACACCCCCTACCAACCGAGCTGGATAGCAAAGGCTGATTAAAATAATGTATTAGATCATAAATTTCAACAAATCCTTCAGTTTGCAAACTGTCCAGGTAGCTTACACAATATTCAGCTAGTTTATCAACTAGCCAATCGTATCGAAAAAAGTTTGTGGCTGCGGTTTCAAGGGTGTCACTCTTTTTGATCGTGACTGTACCATTATTAAACTAGTTATTGCACCCAAATCTAATATACAATTGACAGATATCGCTAATAACAGTATTTTCAAAGCTAACTTAGTTTTTCTATTCCAGAAAATTTTTCAATTTTTATTTTTTTACCTTTCAATTAAATTAAAGGTGAGTATTATGTTACATCACCGAATTCAGAAAAAAATGCTCATTTAAAAATGATTAAATTTGCCATATAAAAAAATCAAGTTAGCCTTGTATTTTTAAAATAAATGACGATAAAAATTTTAAAAAGTTCTCAGATAATAATATTTAAACACATTTAACTGTTTTCCAATTTTCAAGGTTCTCTATTAAAACTGAAAATATTTAACTGTATCAAAATTTTTTAGCAACTGTAAATAGTTCCATATATGTTTGTTCTATTCTTCAGACGGTCTCGTTATGCCTTAAGTGCAGTTGTTTAACCACAATATAACCACCAAGCTTATCTTGACAAACTTTCTGAAAATAAGTGAGCTTTCGATTAAACATGAGCTAAATTTAAGTTCGCAATAATAAAAATTCCGTAAATTCGAGATTCATATTAAATCTATTTCGTCAAAATTTCTTGAATCTATTGATTATTTCGACCAAAAACGGGCTAAGTTAAAAAAAATTACAAAATCAACTGATTGAATCATTAAAAATAAGGATTTAATGGTTAGCTAAAAAAAACATAATCGAGATGTAACCGCAGTTGTATAACCGCAATATAACCACGCGTTGATAAAGATTGGATAACAAAACATAACCGCGATATAAAAGCAGTTATATAACCGTAGTATAACTACGCATTGATAACGGTTAGATAAGATAGTTATACTTGTATAAGAGTTAGCTTAAAAACCGTCACATTTAGGTTATAAAAGTGTGCTACTAGAATTGGACTTAATCAGTTGTCAAATCCTTGGTGAGAGTTTAACCGAAATAGTACTAACTAGATTTTTCTTTTAACTCGAATGTAAAATTTTAAAATTTTAAATTTGAAAACAAAAAAACTAAAGTTAAAAAAATACAAAATTTTGATACAATAAAAAAGTGTAACTCTAGAATAAATTTTACATTGATTACTGGTTTAAATTTTTTACCTAATTTTTTACGATGTAATTTTTGGATTATTGTGACCACACTTACTACTGAGAATTCAATGGTTGCCTTTTGTTAACCGTGTCGTATCCTAGCTTATACAGGGTGTTAGGAAATGGCTTTGCAGTATTTCGTATTTGAATTTGTCATGATCCGACAAGTTAAAAACTCTTACATCATTTTCCCAAAAAGTGCGTACTTTCTTCAGAAAAATTTATTATCCCACCTGTTGAGAGCCACTGTGTGGTTTATAGTAGTTTATTAGCAGTTAATTTTTTCGTTAAACAAAATAGAGATAGTAACGCATGGGCATTTTAAGAATTTTTCAAAATTGTAACTAACATGTTCATTTGTGTGAAAGAGTCGAAACCCGGTCCTGGCAAAAAAATGTTTTTTTTTCGTAAAATTCATAACAAAACACAAATTGAAATAGAAAAATTACATAGTGGACTAAGAAGTTAATTTACGTCTGCTGTTTGTCAATAATATTGAAACTTAGGCTAATTTTTATAATTCTAGTTCAGCGGTTCTCAAAATTTGGAACTTCAATTTCAGAACGATTTTTTGGGAAAACCATGCATTTTTATTTACATAAATTTGGCTTAATCGATTTGTCTTGTCATTCTCTATTTATCTTTAAATTTTTGCTAAACCATTCCCTAACACGATAGTTTTGTGTTTAACTCTTTTTTTACTGTTGTTGAAAAATCAGCAAACAAAACGCTTCAACACGTTGAAGCACGCCAATGCCATAATAATAGCTAGAAGCATTATTGATTCCCTCATGTAAACCTGTTGCTAACCGGAGAGCTTTTATTCCTTGTACGGACGCCACTGACAGTTTTATTGTCTCGCTTATTTCGATACCATCTCGAACACATTCCGACGTTTCCGAAAAATCAATTTTCGAGTGTAAACACGGCGTAGACGCGCACACACACATTAATCATGCGAAGCGAAAATCTGGAGGAGAAAATGTGAAACATTTTGGGAATTCAACGGAAAAAAAATTCCTCAAGGCTCGACGTAACCAGATTAAGCGGCAAAATATTAGTTTAGGTCTTGCTGAAATGTCAAAGTATATTTTTATAGGGTCAAAGGTCAAGCATAAAACGTATCACAAGCAATTCCGAGATATTTCAAATTTGAAAAACTCGATAATAAGGGCCCCATCTGGCGGTAGAGGGCCGTATTAATTTTTTGTCAGACCGCGTCTGCAATAATTATTAATTATCAATTCTTTTTGAAGTTAATAACTTTGAATAAATCTTCTTTGACAGTTTAATTAAGTAGAAGCTGCATTTTATTGAGTTTTCCGGTACGACCCTGACAATATTAAAGCGCTATCTGTGACGAGATTTCGGAAGTAAAAGAAGATTTCCACTCGACCGTTTGATGGAGGGTTATCGATTCGAGATGGGTGCTCCATTTCAAATAAACTGCACACATCTCGGAGATTAAAAGGTGGGTAAATATTGACGGATCACGTGGCCGGGTTTTCCCTCCCAAAAATTTATTGTTGTTTCACCTTAAAACATAAATTTAAATCTCGGCGGATATTCGCAATATTGAATGAAGGAAGCGCGTAAAAAACCCTCGTAAAAAAGCAGCTTAATTTGATTGTGCAAAAAACTTCGGAGTTTAAATTGTTTAAATTTAGCAGATACGTCCGTTTTCAGAAACATGTGGTAATTCATAGGCTTATTTTGAGGTTATTTTATAAAATAAGTGAGCTTTTCGATCAAATACCGTCTAAATTCCTCGAGAAAACCGACATCGTTCAATTTCGATACATAGTATGATTTTGAAATAAATGAGCTTTTTTGTAAAAAAGAAACTAAATTGTTCAAAAAAATCAATTCCAATTTCGTGTTTTGTCTCGCAGTTTTGTCTTGTCTTAAACCTTTCTAGGCAAAAATGAGGCAAATAAATATAAAAACTGTGAAAAATTTTTCAAAATAAGTTGATTTTTCAGACAAACTAAAGCAAAATTTTACAATTTCCAGATTTTTATTAAAACCTATTTTGTCAAAATTCCGAGAAAATATTAAAAATCTCAATCAATAACGAGGTAAAAAATGCAAAACAATTAGATTTTCGATTATTCTCGAAAATCAATACGATTTTTAGACTTATTTTGAGATTCGACAGTTTTGTGAAATAGAAGTAAGTTATGTTCTCGATCAATTTCGGTAAAATTTGTGATTTTTAAACTAAGCTCTTCGGTGAAAAACCTAATTATTTGTTTGAAAAAAATCAAAATATAGAAAAACAAGTTCAATTTAATTTTTCAACAATTTTTTGTAAAACAATATTAACTTATTATTACTAAATTTCTCAAAAAAAGACTAAACAAAGTCAATTTGAATTTAATTTTGATTGTTTTTAGATCTATTTTAACGAAAATCTGTGAACCACTAAATTAACTCAAAAATAATGATACATTTAATAATTTTTAGGCTTATTTTGACAAAAGTTTTCAAAATAAGTGAGTTTCCGGTAAAACATGAGCTAAATTAAAGCTGACAATAATAGAAATTCCGTAATTTCGAGATTTTTATTAGGCCAATTTTGTCAAAATTTTGTTATTCTACTATTATCTCGGACAAAAATTAACTAAAGTACTTAAAAAAAAGCAAAATAACGTCAATTTCAATAAAATTTGGCAATTTTTAAACTCATTTTGACAAAACTGTACAAAATCAATCAGAATATTCAGTCAAAAAAATTATGGGAAAATACGTCAATTTTCAGATAGTTTCATGAATTTTAAGCTTAATTTAAGATTCCATGGATTTGTGAAATAGAAATGTTATTTTCTCGATATATTTCGGTGAAATTTATGATTCTTAAAGTGAGCTTTTCTATAAAAAAAACCTGCTAATTATGTTGGAAAAAGATCAAAATAAAATCAAGTTCAAGTCAATTTTTGAACGAATTTTTGCGAAACAATAAATGCTTACACGTATTGCTAAATTACTGGAAAAATTAATAAAATAAGATTAACTACTATTAAGTTAGATTTTTATGATTATAGTTTTAAAAATGTCAGTTTTTATACAATTTTATTATCAAAAAAAAGACAAAATAAAGTTAATTTTATTTTTATTTCGTTTGTTTTGAGGTCTATTTTACCTAAATTCTGTAAACCAAAATAATCTTCGGAGTCACAGATAAGCAAAATGGTTAAAAAATAACGATACATTTCGTGATTTTTAAGTTAATTTTGACAAAGTGTCTCAAATAAGTGAGATTTCCGGTAAAATAAGAGCTAAATTATAGCTCGCAATAATAAACATTCCGCAATTTCGAAATTTTTACTTAGCCAATTTCGTAAAAATTTAGAGAATCTGTTGATTCTTTGAATCAAAAATTAACTAAATCACTCAAAAAAAAAACAAAATCAAATTTGGCAATTTTTAGACTCGTTTTGACGAAATTGTGCAAAATTAATCAGTTACTCAGTCAAAAAAAAATGTCAATTTTCAGGTAGTTTGACGATTTTTAGGTTTATTTTGAGATGTGATAGTATTGTGAGATAAAAATAAGTCATCTTTTCGATCAATTCCTGTAACATTTATGATTAAATTATTAAAGTGAGCTTTTCGATAAAAAATGGTAATTTTATTCAAACATAGGATCAAACTTTTTACAGAATTTTTGCTTATTACTAAGTTAGGCAAAAAATGTATAAAATAACTTCAACTGAATTAAAATCTCGATTTTTGTACAACTTTAATATTTTTAAATAAGTCTTAAGTAAGCTGTTTCTAATTACTCGAAAAAGGTTAAAATAAAATCAATTTTAATTAGATTTTGTTTGTTTTTAGGTTTATTTTAACGAAATTCTGTGAAACGAAAGAAACAAATTCATAGTCAAAGATGAGTTACACTCGAAAATACCATAACATTTCGTGATTTTGAAAGTTATTTTCACAAAATTTTTCAAAATGAATGATTCAATTTCAATGTAATTTTAGGATTTTTGAGCCTACATTGTCAAAATTTTGCAAAATTATTGATCATCTGGGTGAAAAAAAAAACTAAATTATTCAAAAAAAGCAAAACAAAGTCAATTTGGATTTTCGCTATTTTTTTTTAAACACTTTTAGACGCATTTTTTCAAAATCTGTTAAAACGAAAGCAACAGAAAGAAAAACGTCAATTACCAGCTATTTTTAAGGCTAATACTGTTTTTCTTAAAAAAAAACCAATTAAACAGTTTAATTTTGTGTCTTTATATCTATTTTCATGAAAATTACCTCAAAACATAGACAATTTTTCAAAATCTGTTAAAAAAAGCAAGAAAAAAACGTCAATTTCCAGATAAGTTTTAGACTTTATTTTGTCAGATAAGTGAGCATCTTAATGAAAAACCGGTTAAACATTTTAATTGTGTGCCTTTATGTCTATTTTGCCGAAATTTACCTCAAAACATGGACTTAAATCTCGACGGATCTTCGCAACATTGAATGAATAAGGAAAAACGTAAGAACCCTCGTAAAAATGTAGCTTGAAGCAAATTCAATTGTGCGAAAAATTCGGTCATATTTTGGAGCAGCCGAGGTCAGGCGATGTTACGTGACTTGAGCCACTTAATTTGTGGTAATTATGCCCGAATTAATTAAATGGTGTGTGAGAAAAAATGCGATTTTCTATCGAAACAAGCTTGTTTCGTAATTACAATCAATACGACCATTTTTCAAGCTTTGAATTGTGCACACTTCGAGGCCATAACTCATCGAAAAAAGTCAAATCCTACAATAAACAACAAAGTTTCGACACAGTCGCGATAAGTCTTAATTAATAAATCCACGTTTGGTTTATTTTTACGGTGATAAATATACAGAGTGTCTCAGCTAAGACTTTCAAGCTTAATATCTCAGTTGTTTATCAACGGATTGCTATGAAATTTAGAATGCACATATTTTAGGAGGTGGTCTTTCAATCCAAATGACCTTAAGTTAAAAAATGAAATTTTAAAACACATTTCTTTTATTTAAAATTAAGCCAAATTACCGTTGGATTATTAAACCCCGAAAAATAAATGGCCACACAAAAAATTAACCAAGTCGCTCGGCTGATCCAAAAAAAAAATAAATTTTGTTGTTAAAAACTTAATCCAAATTTTGATAGTAATTTGGGCAGTCACCTGAAACAATTGACGAAGCATTTCTATGCGGCATTTTGTGTACCACTGAAAAAACTGTCAAAAGAGTGCGCGCTATCAGAAAAGTAAAATTGTTTTAATTTGGTGAAATTACTTTAAAAACCAACAAATGCTGAAATTTCTGTGTTGTTGAAAAAGGAATCAATATTCGCCTATGGATTGTGTCGTTGGACTTTTTGCGAAATGTTTTTTTAAGCCAGCCTATCCGGGCAGTCTGTAAACTAACCTGTTTGTTGAAATTTATGAACGGTCTTTTTGATTGTGACTGTACACCATTATTCTACAAGTGGTCACTGTGGTATATTATTTGATAGTCATTTTTTTATCTTTTTCGATACAATAAGGTAGCCATTTGGTGATTTTTTTACTCTATTTGGTGATCTTTTAATTCTGTTGGTAAATTTTTTATTTAATCGGTGAAAATTTCTTTAAAAAAATCGTTTTTAATTTTTGAAATACGGAAAATTGCTCATTTCTCAAACTAGTAAACTTTATTTAATCTTCTGCTCAATATTCGCTCTCGTGGCTGAGAAATGTGCTAAAATGTTCAAAAAGAGAAAAAGAGTATATTTTTTCGAGATTTTAGAAAATAAGTAGGTCTTTGTGTGAAAAAAGGCAAATAACAGGAAGGTAACAAGAAAAAAACAAAGTTATTTTGACACAAATTAGCGATTTTTCAATTCAGTTTAGCAACATTTCCTCTAAAAAAATGGAAGATTGCTCACTTTTCGAACAATTTTTGTGAGTTTTTTTATTTAATTTTACGGAACTTTTGCTATATATTCGAGTTCCAGAAAGAGAAATGTGCTAAAATGTTTAAAAAAAGAAAACTAGTATAAGTTTTAAACTAATTTGCTGATCTTTCTGGTGCTCTTTAACAAAATCACGCCATAAAAATGTATTTATGACTATGAAAAAAATGCGACAATCTGAAATTTGTCCTCTTTAAAGGTATGGATGTACAGTCATCATCAAAAACAATGACACCCTTAGAACCGCACGCACAAATCTTTTCGAAGTGATACAGTTAATGTGTACGTTTGTCTAGTTTATAAACTAGCTTGATATTATGTAAACTACCAGGATAGTTTGTAAACTAATGTGTTTGTTAAAATTTAGGACTTAAAAGATTTTAGTCGGACTTTTGCTGTCCAGTCCGTTTGGTAAAGGTGTCATTCTTTTTGATCGTGACTGTACCTGCATACTCGTAAATACATTGATAATTTCTTTTGTAAGTAATTTATTTAAAAATTTATTGATTTCTAAAAATTGATCAAGTGTTACGCATAGGTTTTTGTAAACTGTTATTTTAATTATAAAATAAAAAACAAAATATTTAAAATATTAATTTATACAGGCTGTCTCAGCTAAGACTTTCGGGTTTAATATCTCAGTTATTTGTCAACCGATTGTTATTAAATTTAAAATGCACATATTTTAGGAGGTGGTTTTTCAATTAAGGGCAAAAAATGACCTCAAGTTAAAAAATGAAATTTTGAAACACATTTCTTTTTTTAAAAATTAAGCCAAATTACCGTTGGATCATTAAACCCCGAAAAATAAATGGCCACACAAAAAATTAACCAAATCGCTCGGCTGATTCAAGAAAAAAATTAATTTTGTTGTTAAAAACTTAATCCAAATTTTGATAGTAATTTGGACAGTCGCCTGAAACAATTGATGAAGCATTTCTATGCGGCATTTTGTGTACCACTGAAAAAACTGTCAAAAGTGTGCGCGCTGTCAGAAAAGTAAAATTGTTTTAATTTGGTGAAATTACTTTAAAAACCAACAACAGTGGCTGAAATTTCTGTGTTGTTGAAAAAGGAATCAATATTCGCCTATGGAAAGTGCTGGACTTTTTGTGAAATATTATTTATGAAATTTAAAGTTCAAAGAATCGTCAATAATTTGAAGACACAGGAAGCGTACCTGAACTAAATCAAGTGAGGACAAAACCCGTCACTGGAAACGAAGCAATAGTTGGGGCTGTAATTCAAGCTTTTGAAGAGAATCCAATCAGCAGTGTACGAAACATTTCCAAAGTCCTGAATGTTCAAGTGTCTAGAATTTTTCAGTTGTTGTTCAGTCTTTTAGTCCTTTTTGAAAAAATTAAAGCATCCAGTACCAAAAGTAAGTCAAAAATATTGTTTTTAACTTTGTATGGGTGAGAGATAATTGTGAAATGTCCCTTGCGTGACAGTTACGTTTCTGCGAGTAGGGGTGACCAAAATTCAATGGTAGTGCTCATTTGTCTCATAGAGATCTATGCTTTTGCATCTGTACCCACGTTTAACAGTTTGTTTCTCATTTTTCTCGCGAAACAGACGTCTTCCACGAACGAGTTTTTTCTGACAGTACGATAATTTAAAAAAAACCCGTAAAAATTACGTTTTTAGACTTGACTTGTTGCCTCAATTGGATTTTAATCTTTATCTTCTAAAATATCTGCATTTAGAATTTCATAAAAATCCGTTGATAAATATCTGAGATATCAGGCCCGAAAGTCTTAGCTGGGACACCCTGTATTGTCGCGTTTAAAAGTCAAGCAAGCCGACGCGACGTTGATATTTGCAAGTTTCATAAAGTCAATGTTTGAAGAGCTTTGAGGAAATTGCAAAATGAACTTAAAGTATACAGTTTTAAAAAACATAGGTCGGTACGGACGTAAACTTAAAAGCTTCCATAATGAGGCAAGTTTGACGAAAATTGATTCAAAACTTTCATTCGAAAAATCGAAAAAACACACCGTTGGCGATCCCGATCACATTTTGCAAAAATCATATTTAATCGCGCTCGAATCCGGGCGTCAAATCAAATTTCCGGCGAAAATCGCAACACATATTTCCTCGCCGTTTTCAATTTATTTTAATTCGCAATCTACACAAGACTTTGTTATTTTTCGACCTTCATCCTGTTGATCCAATTTACGAGCGATTAGTCATCCCTTATATGTAAAATAAAAACCCCCGAAACCGATAAAGTCGCTCGTTTGCAGATGCAATAAAATGCGACTGATTATTAGGCGAAGAATTTCCATTTTCGGATTAAACTGCACTAAAAATAAACCCAAATACGGGGTCAAATCGATAGCCACGTCCTGGCGGTTTTTCCGCCCAAAATTTTCAGAGGACAGCAGACAAGCCCAAAGTTCAGCCCTTCCCCCGAATCGATATTTAGAAGGGTTGCAATGAATTATTGCCCACCGATACCTGACCTTCTACGGTATTAGGACACCAATGTGTGAAATCGCCACACAAAGAGATGATCCGAGAGCAACAAATCACACTGCAACAGTGCTTATCAAAATAATTGAGATCTCGGGTTCCAGTCTACTGTTTCAGGTCTCCATACCTTTAATTTCGAGATAGTTGCTAGACAAAAACTATCATTAGCCGGTGGCTTTCATCCCTTTTGTTAAATAAATGTAAAAAATGTCGCACAAAGGGCTGAAGCCGCCGTAAACACAAACAAAGCTCTTGATATGATGCCTTCTGTCGAGAAAAAATATTATTACACGGCAAGAGAATGCAGAAACTTTTAGGAGCATTCCCCAAGTTTTTATTTGTTTCACAAGGCCTTAACATGGTTCAATACGGGATACTATGTTTTCAACTTTGTTTCAAAAGTTGGGAACGTCTTATCTAGTGGAATACCCAGAGGGATTATAATTGAGTCGCTATTTTCCAATTTTTACAACGAAAGCGATTAAAGGAAGAATATTTGCTGGTTCGCCCAACTTAGAAACAATTTACAGTAAAATCTCCCATAAGCGGACACTGTAATATGATTTTTGTCCGGCTAATGAAAATGTCCTCTTAAAAGATTAAGGAAAGAATATTTGCTGTTTCGCCCAACCAAAAAACAATTTACAGTAAAATCTCCTATAAGCGGACACTGTGATTTGATTTGTGTCCTCTTAAGAGAAAGACTTTTTAGAGTAGTAACATGACACTATTGTGTACAATAACAAAACTTAGCACTTATTTCTTGGAAAAAACTTCGTTCAAAATCAGATCTAATAATCTGAATCAGTTTTATACTAAAAGAAAACATGTATCCGCTTATGTGATTTCCGGAATTTTCTGACGATTGTCATAATAATAAAACATGTGCGTATGACATGTTGTCCGCTTAAAAGAAAGATTTTATTTCCAAGGATCCGAATAGTAAGCGGACTTTCCAATAAACGGACGCAAGCAGTGTCGCAAGCAGAAAGTCCGCTTACTAGAGAAATAATACTATATGTAATACATTAGCTCAAAAAATGGCTAACAAAAATGTCTGTTTATGAGAGAGGTCCGCTTATAAGAGGTGTCCTTTAAGAGAGATTCGACTGTAATTGCATGCAACAAGAATATTAATTATTCGTTTACTAAAAAATCCCTCAATAAATGTTTCAAAATGTTGTGAATCACCTAAAGTAAATAAAAATTAAGTAATTCTAGTTAGGTCATGACAGGTTTAAGTCCCATTTAATATCTGTTACAAAGTACAATGGAATTGACATAGAAAAAAATGCAAAATAGATAACAGGTCAGATCTACGTTTCATTTATTTGTTTCAACATACTGTAAAAATACATAAAAAAATGTAAGTCATGTTTCATTGTGGTTCTGTTTAAAATAAAAGCAAAAAAGGTTAATAAAAATGCCGCATTTTCCACATGCAAAAACTAAAATAATGCTTCAAAATGTTGAAATATTAAGTCAGTCAGGTCAGTTCAATTCTACAGAGTGATTAAAATCATAAAATAATGTTATTTTTCAACTTTTTGGAGTTATTTCTTTGAGACTGAGTGTTACCAACATAAAATGACCGGCGGAATCCAAATTTGTAAAAATCAAATAGCTACAACTAACAGTTCGGAAAATAGCGTCAAAAATTTAGTCTCGTCACAGTATGTCTAAACCAAACTTTCCCCATTATTATTCAATTTTTTGGAATTATTTCCTTAAGATTAAGTGTTTCTAACGTAAAATGACCGGCGGATTCCAGATTTGCCAGAATAAAATCGGTGCTATTAACCGTTCAGAAAATATCGTCAAAAATTTAGTCTAGTCACAATTTGTCTAAACCAAACTTTCTTCATTATTTTTCAACTTTTTAAAGTTATTTCTTTAAGATTAAGTGTTTCTAACGTAAAATTACCGGCGAAATCAAAATTTGCAAAAATTAAGTCGCTACGACTAACCGTTCGAAAAATATCGTCAAAAATTTAGTTTTGTCACAATTTGTCTAAACCAAACTTTCTTCATTATTTTTCAACTTTTCGGAGTTACTTCTTTAGAATTGACTGTCTCTGACGTAGAATAACCGGCGAAAACAAAATTTGCAAGAATCAAATCGCTACTACTATCTGTTCGGAAAATATCGGCAAAAATTGAGTCTGGTCACAATTTGTCTACACCAAACTTTCTTCATTACTTTTTATTTTTCGGAGTTATTTTCTCAGGATTAAATATTTCTAACGTAAAATGACCGGCGGAATCAAAATTTGCAAGAATGAAATTACTACTACTAACCGTTCGGAAAATATCGTCAAAAATTTAGTCTCGTCACAACTTGTCTAAACCAAACTTTCTTCATTATTTTTCAACTTTTTAAAGTTATTTCTTTAAGATTAAGTGTTTCTAAGGTAAAATTACCGGCGGAATCAAAATTTGCAAAAATCAAGTCGCTACGACTAACCGTTCGAAAAATATCGTCAAAAGTTTAGTTTCGTCACAATTTGTCTAAACCAAACTTTCTTCATTATTTTTTAACCTTGCGGAGTTATTTCCTTAGGATTGAGTGTTTCTAAGGTAAAATGACCGGCGGAATCCAAATTTGTAAGAGTCAAGTCGCAACTACTAACCGTTCGGAAAATATCGTCAAAAATTTAGATTCGTCACAATTTGTCTAAACTAAACTATCTTCATTGTTTTTAATTTTATCGGAGTTATTTCTTTAAAACTGGGTGTTTCTAACGTAAAATAATCAGCGAAATCCATATTTGCAAAAATCAAATCGCTACGACTAACCGTTCGGAAAATATCGTCAAAAATTTAGTCTCGTCACAATTTGTCTAAACCAAACTTTCTTCATTATTTTTGATTTTTTCGAAGTTATTTTTTTAAAATTGGGTGTGTCTAACGTAAAATATTCAGCGGAATTCAGATTTGCAAAAATCAAATCACTAGTGCTAACCGTTCGAAAAATATCGTCAAAAATTTAGTCTCGTCACAACTTGTTTAAACCAAACTTTCTTCATTATTTTTGATTTTTTCTGAGTTATTTCCTCAGTATTAAATATTTCTAACGTAAAATGACCAGCGGAATCAAAATCTGCAAGAATCAAATCGCTACGACTAACCGTTCGGAAATTATCGGAGCTATGATTTTTTCAATAAACCCCTGCATGCAAAAATTTCTACATCTCATTTAATTTTTGTTTTAATGTGCTGTGAAAATAATAGAAAAATTCGAGTCATGTTTCAGTCAGGTACAGTTTAAAGTAAAAGCAAAAAAGTTTAGTAAAAACTTAAAATAATGTTTCAAAATGTTGTCATAATTAAAAAAAAATAAGTTAGATCAGGTCAGTTCTGCAGGGTGATTTCGGGTGTAAGATTAGAAATTCAACTAAATTGTTTTTAAATTGTTGACAGTTATATGTCATTTTTTTATCGAATTTTGTTCACTAGTTAACCGAAACAGTTTTCTACTATTATTTTCTATCACAATGCAAAAAAATTTCAACAAAAAAATTGACTTATTTGAAAAATAACATGATAAGTACAAACAACTAGAGTTACAATTAAAAATTTCAAATTTAGGGCTAATTTCTCCAGTTCCGAAAGTTCAACCATAGTAAAAAAATTCAAAGCTAGTATATCCACACTGAAAATTAATTTTTTGTAATCCCGAAACGAATCACTCTGTATATAGCATAAAGAATGAGTCTACCAAAAGTATCTTTCGTGATATCTCATTCTCTCGATTTTTATTAAAATTTTTGCCACTATTAAAAGTACGTTTATTTAATGAATTATCTTTTGAAGAAAGCAACATTTTTACACATTTATACACAGCAACAATTACAATTTTTTGCAGCTACTTAGTAATAAATAATTAATTCAGTAATCATTGAATTTTAATTAGAAGTAATTGTAGAAAAAACGTTAAATTCTATCTAATCACTAGTTTTTAAGATATACAGGGTGAGTCAATAGTGGGCCATTTCTGAATTTTTTTTAATATGCAACCAATAATAACGATTACAGCTGACTAGATTGGTAATCGATAAAAAATTTAAAAATTAATCCACAATTACATGGTTCTGGGTATTGTCAAGTGTGTCTCGAAAGTTTTGCTAAAATTTCATTATGGACTATTTTTATTAAAAAAATAAAAACCGATGTTGATTCAATTAGTGTTTTTAAAAATTAAACGAAGTATCCAAGTGGTAAGTGCAATTAGTATATTTGGTTGCATCTTAGAACATGTCAGAAATAACCCACTATTGACTCACCCTGTACGTTGAAATATACTTTTAGTAGGTTCTCCTTGTATAGCTTCCGTGAACTTTGGCTTTAAAGAGTTGCGAAGAATCAAATTAAAAATCAGATTAAATATTATATTATGTAAGGTCAAGACATATCTAAAGGCTGTTACACAATGCATTGAAATGAGAAGAGGTCAAGTCTGCTACAAATAACCACTCGTAAATATTTAAGTTACGCTGGGTCAGGTCACGTTTAAATGTAAGTCAGTGGTATCGAAACATTTCTAAAAGGCAAAAATCGATTTTTTGTAGGGCTTGGTAATTACCTTAGTATCTGTTCGCAGTTTTGCACGACACCGGTCATGAAATAATACATTTTGTATCGCAGGCGTACCAACCGCACTGGCGCGCAAAGCTGCACATTCCCCGAAAATCCCGGATGAACAACTGATGCGGTGGCGAGCGTTGCGACGCACGTCTTCACGGGATGGAGAGGACGCCGCGACGCCGCCGTCTCACACGAGGAATTTTTACTATAGGATGGAACACACGTCCTAGTGAAAATGGGCCAAGACGCAATTAAGACCTCGTTTACGACCCTCTAAAGAGGGGAAGATGAATTTTTTGCCGAATCGGGGGCTGGGTGGGGGCAAGGAGGGGGAAATGATGATGATATGTATGATAGTTGAAAAGACTTGGTGGTATTTATTGATTGGGGTTGAGATGCAATTAGTGGGGCGAGAGATCGATAAACTTAAAATAGGTTAGTGCACCCGGTTTTTTAAGGGAGGGGGTAATTAGGAGAGGAGGAAGCAACAGGTCGGCCGGGGTGGCCCATAAATGGACCAAGCAGAAATTTTCACCCGGATTGACCCAGAATTTGAAAATTAATAAAAATTTGCCTTGTAAACAACTTGACTTATTTACTACGTTCGCCTGCTAAAAGGCGAGGCAATAACAAGTTGTCAGGTGCATTTACGAGACGCCTATTGTCGAACTTTTCCGATAAAAAATTCTTGCTCAGCGCGGATCAAAACATGTCGCGATTTACTAACCCCCGGTTCCGGAACGACTTACTGAGAGTAGTAGAGGAGAACTAAATGGGGTTTTTATCGAACTGACCAAAATTTTCAAAATAATTTTATTAGTGTAAAGTTTTTTTCAAAATAAACGATCCGGTTTATTTTTGCCGTATTTTGCGACAAAGACTTTTTTTGTTGTAAATTTAAAATAGGAGAGGATAATCATTTAAATTGAAGTAATTTATTAGATTCTCAAATTTAGATACAGTGCCTTGTAAGCGATAGAATAAAGTATGCTAACAACAGACATACTACAACTGTTGAATAGTTTTTAAAATTGTTATCAAGTTTTCTGTAGTTTATCGATAAGTAAATTGATTAGTAATATTACTTTTATATCTTTGTCAATTTTGCTGTCCCGTCCGTTATTGCAAACATACTGGGTTGTCAATGAGAAAGTTTCCATTTTTTTGAAACTAATACCATTACTAGTCTTCATAATTGTAAAATTAATGGTACTTTTCATTTTTTTATATTCGCAAAAATAAAAAAGTTATGAGACCTCAAAGTTCGAAATTTGACAGATCGCGCGCTGGGTGTGACGTCACGTGGCACAACTGACTCAGCTGCCTACTGCCGCGTGTGGAAAATTCGATTCTTTGAGAGGCTGTATCTGGTTAAAATTAACATGTTTCCAAAATTACTTCGTTGTTCCTCAATTTTTTCCATTTAGCTATTGCACTCTTATATCTTCATGAATATTTACTGAACTATTAGCCCTAAATAAAATAAATAAAATTTAGAAATCTCACGTTATAAAACCGTTTGATATAAAAAATGAGAACATACAACTTTAAAAAACAAGAAAATCGTAATTTCATGTCTTTGAAAACTCTAGGTTTGTAATTATAAACCACATCTACTTATTCATCGAACGTATCTTCAAAAGCATTGACAAATAAAGAAATTGTATTTCTGTTTATGCAAGAGTCGATATCTTTAGTAAGAAGTCGTTTGAAGAACACCTATTTTTGACATATTTTTTGTACAAAACATTTTGCAAGCATCGATTGTTCTAGAAATCATAAAAATTTCCATTAGTTAATATTTTAAATTTTTTAAATAAGATAATATTTTATTAATATGAATGTTTCTCATTAATTAATATTTATTATTTATAAGAAATTGTAGAAAAAATATGAAAAATTCGAAGGCATACAGAAAGAAATAAAGCAAGAAAAAATCGCAAATGCTGATTTTTGTGTAATTATTAAAATGGATTATTATTAGTTATTAGTGATTTATTACTGTATCTACTTAAACAAATTATTTCAATCAGTACAAATAACCTGACAATTAATTCCATGACAGCGATCTCACATTACACTATTTACAATTTTTGTAATATTAATATCAGTATTTATAATTTCAAAGTGTACCAATAAAAAATAACGTAAAGTATTTGTGGATAACTGGTCTTTAAAACACTTGCTCTATTTCGAGCACTCCGGCCACGCCGTCGTGCTCGAAAAATCGCGTGTGTTTTAAAGACCTCAAAATCCACTTATACTGTAATATTTTATATATTATTATTTATCAAAGGAGAATATTTTTGCTATTGCTTACAACTTATAATTTTAACATTTATAAAAGCTTTGGAACTGTTACGTTTCATGACCATTCCTAAAGCATTTATAAACTTTAGAATCCTAAAATATAACCAAAAAACTATTCTCCTTTGATAAAAAAATATTTTTTCTTTTTTAGGGTATTTTTACGTAAAAGCTTTAAAAACACTTTTTATATTTTTTATTTTTGTAACACCATTATTGTGCTGATTTGTGTGCTTGTTATCATGTCTGTGTCTGTCACCTAAGATAAATAAATTTAAAAAAATGCTACATTTCTTTGTAATAAACCATAACCTAACCTAAAAGTTTAACACTTTTTAGGAAGTAATTAATTAAATAGAATTGCATTGTCACGCAGATTACGTAAGTATGCAAAATTTCAATTCATTCGGAGACCACGAACCCTCTAAAGTTTGACTCGGAAAATGTGAAACAGACAGACACAAAACAAAGCAAGTTAAATGAATGTTTCTCATTAATTAATATTTATTATTTATAAGAAATTGTAGAAAAAATATGAAAAATTCGAAGGCATACAGAAAGGAATAAAGCAAGAAAAAATCGCAAATGCTGATTTTTGTGTAATTATTAAAATGGATTATTATTAGTTATTAGTGATTTATTACTGTATCTACTTAAACAAATTACTTCAATCATCACAAATAACCTTTTCTTTCAATATTTATTTCTTTTAAGTCAATAAAATTATATAGAGATCTCAATACAATCCCGAAAGGAACAATAGTGTCTAAATTGCAGCTACTCTGTGAACAGTTTATGCCGCGTGACGTCATCAGGCTGTCAAACCGGCAGACAAAAAAGCTTATATTTTTGTTATTTTTAAAGCTATCGAATTATTTTTTTTGCATTCAATTTTTTGATTTGAGTGCTATTATGTTGAAAATAAATAATAACATTTTGAAAAATTGTAAACTTCATCATAGTGGGTTGTTTTTGAATTTCTATAAATATGCAACCAAAATACTGGTTCCAGCTGACCAGATCAGTAATCGTCAAAAAAACTAAATTTAATCAATTAACATTGTTCTGGGTAGTGTCAAGTGTGTCTTGACAGTTTTGCTAAAATTATAATATGGATAATATAATATAATAAAAAAACAAGTGTTAATTGAATCAATGTTTTTAAAAATCAAACGAAGTATCAAATGGTAAGTGCAATTAGAGATTTTTTGTTGCATCTTAGAACATGTCAGAAATAACCCACTATTGACTCACCCTGTATACAAATGTTGCTCTTATTTCTTACATCGTTAAACAACACCAATAATTTGTAGTTTCCTCTGTATAATTTTATATTGTTAACGTCTTAAATAATTAAAACATGTCAGAATAATTTTTTAGTTATTTTTACACACAATTTTTTCCCCGCCCTTTATATTTCAAAAAAAAAAGTAAATTAATCAGAAGTTGTTTTAAACATTGCCTTGTTCTTGGGTTTCGTAGTTTCAAAAGTTTCAACAAGTTTTATCTTTTACTTCAAAAATAATTATTGGAATTAGTGCCTTTTAAAATACCACAAATTAACAATGACTTAACGACCACTAGTAAAAAATTTATGTAAAAATGCAATAAACAGTTTATTGCAATTTGTAATAAATATTATATATTTATTTCATAATTCATGATAAATGGTGATTAAAAAATGTCAAACACAAACGTTTTCATTGTGAAAACCGTCCAAAAGTAGTAATAAAAGTCCTAGAATAAACACCTGATATTTTCAAAGGTTGGTAGCGAGGTCAATGGCCGGTGAATGTCGAGCCATTCAAGAGTTCAAAACAATAAACGTTGAAATGGAATAAAATAACAAAATCGCTTTTGAATGGTTTGTTAGCTGTGATAGCAAATTAATAATGTTTTGTTTGTTCGAATTTTATTTTTTTATTTAATTAATACCTATTTATTTTTACGTAGCTTTTGCACAAAACAGGAAAACAGTAAAATGTAATAAATTAATAAATTGATAAATATGAGCAATTTAACAGCAAACTGTGTTTTCTGTGTGATTATTAGTTTTTGTTATTTAATAAACTAATGTGTTAATAAAAATACTATTTAAAGCACAAACGAACGATAACGAGTGAGTGCTTTTAATAGTAAGATTATTATTACAATTACATTAATATAAACTGTAAACAAAAAATATTTTAGCAGTCTTGTAATTAAAATATGTAAAAAAATCACCAGGAAAATTGTGAGAACTTAAAAAAAACTAGTAAAACAAAAATCTAGTGAGATGTGTATTCGATAAGGAAGGTAGTAAAGTCAAGCCGCTCAAAACAAACGTTTGAATCGAAAAGAAAACAAAAACCGCTTTCGATTGCCTCCGATTGCTTTACTTCAAACCAATCGTCAGAAGTCTCTTAAATCAAGCTTCAAACGTTCCCAAATAAAACTGAAAAATGCAGTTTATAATAAAGTTAGGTAAATACAAAATAACCAATTTTTTGTCTCCTAAGACAGTTTAACACAAATATTTTAAACCTAGTATTTAAGATATACCTAAAAATGTAGTAAAACAATCATCTAATATTATATTTTTCAAAGTTGGTAATAGTGAGGTAAATGAACAGTAAATGTCAAGCGCGTCTAAATAATAAACGATTGAATTAAAAAAAACTACAAAATCGCTTTTGACTGGTTTATTAGCTGTGATAGTAAGGCCAATCAATGAAATCACGTTTTCGCTTGTTTTACTTCCGGTCGTTGGACGGAAGTTCCCAAAATTATATCTTATATCAAGCATCAAAGCTCTCCAATAAAAAAAATTAAACTAACAACAGTTCATAAAAGTTACCAAAAATCACTTTTAGTTAAAAAAATATACAAAAAAATGTAATAATAAAAAAATAATGTTTTTTAAAGTGTCCATGTCAACATCAATAACTCAGAAACTGTGAAGATAATTAGCAACTTTTTAATAATTTTTTATTATAATGACAATTAATTCCATGACAGCGATCTCACAGTACACTATTTACAATTTTTGTAAATTAATATCAGTATTTATAATTTCAAAGTGTACCAATAAAAAATAACGTAAAGTATTTGTGGATAATTGGTCTCTAAAACACTTGCTCTATTTCGAGCACTCCGGCTACGCCGTCGTGCTCGAAAAATCGCGTGTGTTTTAAAGACCTCAAAATCCACTTATACTGTAATATTTTATGTATTATTTTTTATCAAAGGAGAATATTTTTGCTATTCGGAAATAAAATTAACTAGACGCCCTCTGGTGATGACTTTTGAACTATGTCGAAAACAGTAAAGAAATTTTCGTAATTCCACATTTAACTGACATTTAATGAATTGTTCAACAATTTTGCGTGTATAGTGTTAATTACTTACAATAGAAAGAATCCCTTTAAAAGTACGTGGTGGTAAATATTAGAGTTGACTTTGGTTCTGTAGTTTTTCGTGGTATAAAGTGTTTATTGTTGGAACTTGAATGTGGATAAAAAGTGAAAAATATTTAAATTTTGATTACGAAGTGTTAGCAAACAGTTGTCTAATTAAAGATTATAAGTAATGGATCACAGCGAACACAAAGTTTGGCTCAAGAAACCAATAAATTAGTGAAGTGTGTGAATTTTAGGTTAAAATTTTCCACTGAAAAAATCATGAAATGCTGCGGTAAATCTACAAAATTACAATAAAGATTAACAACTGCTGATACATTTAAACGTAAATTATGCCAAAAGGTAGGCTTTTCAATGTCTTTGTAATAATTTTCCAATAAAGAAAGTGAACCAAACAGTCATTCGTTATTCGTGTTTTCCTCGTCATCTCTCATTTGTCAACATAAGTTTCTTGCATCAAATATACAATAGTTATTCCGCATAGGCAATGCAATAATTGTGAAGCCTCAAAATTCGTACAACGCTCGAAATATCCGAATAAACATTTTCCCGCCATTTATGGTTACTGTTTTCGACCTAGCTCAGTGGCGCCCCCAACGGTAATTTTATTTCCGAATTGCTTACAACTTATAATTCTAACATTTATAAAAGCTTTGGAACTGTTACGTTTCATGACCATTCCTAAAGCTTTTATAAACTTTAGAATCCTAAAATATAAGCAAAAAATTATTCTCTTTTAATAAAAAAAACATTTTTTTCTTTTTTAGTGTATTTTTACGTAAAAGCTTTAAAAAACATTTTTTATATTTTTTATTTTTTGTAACACCATTATTGTGCTGATTTGTGTGCTTGTTAGCATGTCTGTGTCTGTCACCTAAGATAAATAAATTAAAAAAAATGCTACATTTCTTTGTAATAAACCATAACCTAACCTAAAAGTTTAACACCTTTTAGGAAGTAATTAACTAAATAGAATTGCATTGTCACGCAAATTACGTAAGTATGCAAAATTTCAATTCATTCGAAAACCACGAACCCTCTAAAATTTGACTCGGAAAATATGAAACAGACAGACACACAACAAAGCAAGTTAAATAAAACCATTTGCAAGACCTAAGTATTGCAATTTGAAGGAGACACAAAGTGAAATAAATTCCTAAACTAAAGCTCAAGCGTTCGAAACTATAAACGCTTGAATTAAAAAAAGTAAAAAATAGTTTTCGACTGGTCGGGCCAATCAACGAAATCACGTGGGCTCTGATTCGGATTGCCTCACTTCCGGGCTGGCCGGACGTCTCAAAATTATCTCCTAAATCAAGCTCAAAGCTCACATCTTTCTCACAAAAATCGAAAAAGAAAACACCAATCGTTTAATTACTCTAATTATCCACATTTCCGGCTTCACTCTGAAAAATGATTCTTCCAAGAAAAGCAATTTCGAGCTAGACTGACGAGCTAGTTATATCGAAAATTGTCTATTCATTCCCCAGGCGTGTACTCAGCAATTAATATTACAAATTGATCCTAATTTTAGTCTAGTATCGCATCACTAAAAGATCGATAAACCGTCGTGAAATTTTAAAACCATTTTCGTCGATTTTTCTCCGCTAAATGGAAAAATCTTAAGAAGTGTATATGCAAAGGTCAAGCTATTCAGTCGTTCATTCATGCATCTCTGAATAGGAGAAACTCTCAGATTGGGTGAATGGAATGCCCTATTTATATTTATAGAGGAGATGGACGTTTTGTCCCAGGCAAATGAGTGTTAAATTACGAAAAAACAGGAAGAAAACCCGAACCTTCGTTAGCTCATCCCAAAGGACTACACCCTTGTCAGTGGAAAATCGAATAAGAAAATTTCGATTTATACGAATTTAACGACCTGTGGAAAAATAAGCGCGTTTAATGCCTTATCTAGAGTGCGGTGGACACAAAGCCCCATTCAGAGCGTATCTAACCAGGAACCGGACTTATTTGAAGCAAAAACAAACACAAACTTTTTTCAAATAAGTGATACGAAGTTGATGAATGCAATAAGGCGACACAATCACTGGAGATTTAGGGGCTGTTGCACAATAGGGCCCACAAAGGTTAGTGTGTTAAGCTGGATTTAGGCACCTAGTTGAATAAATGAACAATTAGAAAGTCTATTCAGAGCTGGAGAGCCGCTTGTTTGCACTTCCGCAGCTGATTATTAAATCACGCCAAAAGTATACTCAGTGTCATAAAAATTGCACCACGATGGAATAGGAATTTTTTGATGAAACGTGGCACAAATGTTAGACGTTTTTAATCAAGTGGGAAAGCAATTCGAATTCCAATTTTTTGCTTTTCTGACAATTTTTTTTTAATTCGTTTAGTTTTAAGTGTTACGAAAACGAAAATATGCCTAGAGTACGACAAAAAAATTACCACAAATTAAACAAACAAACTTTAAAGAAGCACAATTTTTGAGAAACGCGATGTTATCACTCATTGATTAGAGAAGGTTCAGGACAAAACAGAAGAGAAAGCAGACTTGAAAAAAACAAATGAAGTCCAAAAATGGACATCTTCGGATTATAGCAATAACTCAAGTACAAGAAAAATTTCTGACCAATAGTTGAGTTTGAAGGTCGTCGTACTTCGCTCTGAGTCTTTACCATCGAATTAGGTCAATAGGACTGCTTTTTGTTGGATTTCCTAGGTATAGGAGAAATGAGCAAAAACACAGCTTGAACCTGAGACACCTAAACTTTTATTTAGAAATACAACGTGTTTCGACCACAAAGTGGTCATCCTCAGGTGAGAATATATACTGTATATATTGACCACATTGTGGTCGAAACGCGTCGTGTTTCGGAATAAAGGTTTAATGAGTCAGGCGTTTTTTGTCCATTTCTCCCATACCAAGAAAAACCAAAAGGAAACAGTCCAAAGGACCAATTTCGATGGTAAACAGTCTTAAGTGATAAAAAACGACCTTTAAACCCACTTATTGGGCAAAAATTTGTCTTGTAATTAAATTATAGCCATACACCGAAGACGACCATTTTTTAATATATAATATATACTATATAATATATAATATATAATATATAATATATAATATATAATATATAATATATAATATATAATATATAATATATAATATATAATATATAATATATAATATATAATATATAATATATAATATATATTTAATAATATTGATAATAATAATTTATTTCTATCAATTTATACAAATGTAGTAACAAAATTGATATGAAAAACGTCAGTATTATACACAAAAATAACAAAAACATAAAAATAGTTTTAAGACATAAGTCAAAAAACCTGTCTATTATAGAATTCATTTAAAATATATAATTTTTCTCCGTCAGCGTAAGTTTGTGTCTTGGATACTCTAAGTCTACTTTGCGAGTGTTGTACTTATGGTCGTTAGTGACATTAAATAGTAGACTCTGTTTAAAGAAAAATAAAAGTAATCTATATACGTATAAACCAGTTACTGTCAAAAAGTTATTGCTTTTAAAGATGTTCCTACAAGTTTCATTATATTTTAAGTTAAACATAGTTCTCATGACTTGTTTTTGAGTAACAAATACTTTTGATATCTTTCCACTTTGCCCCCAAAATATTATACCATAGCTTAGTCATGATTGAAAATTTGCGAAGTATATTATTCTTAGTTGTTCAATGTTAATGAATTTTTTTAAAACACGTACTGTAAAATGTACTGAGTTTAATTTTTTTAATAAATTATCTATATGATTAGTCCAGCTTAACTTATGGTCAATGCATATTCCCAGAAAATTACTTTTCTCTATTAATTCAATTTCTTTAGATGATATTACAATTTTATTCGGTTTCTCTGTAGTCTTGTGATTACATATTGCAAAATGAATGCCGTAGGTTTATTCACAATTTAACAGTAATTTATTTTCTTCAGTCCAGTTTATTACCTTATTCATGCATATCTTTGCTTCTTTCATTGTATCTGTCATTTTTTCTTTCACCCCAAATTAATATGTTTGTGTCATCAGCAAAGTTAACTGCACTATTGTTGTCTGAAGCTGTTAAAATGCTTAATAGGTCGTTTATATAAATTACGAAAAATAAAGGCCCTAGTATACTACCTTGAGGTACACCTTGTTCAATTAGAAGTTTATTTGATGTACATATAGTACTGTTTTTTGTTATTGTGACCTGCTGATACCTATTATTAAGATAAGATGTGATCAACTTTAACATAATTCCTTTTATGCCGTATTTATTTAATTTACTTATTAGGATGTTATGATCTAGGCAATCGAAGGCTTTGGAGAAATCTAAGAAAATTCCAAGAACCACCTTTTCTTCTTCTAATTTATCTAACAGAGCATTAGTGAAGCTAAATATAGCTGAGTCAACAGATTTCCCTTTAAAATATCCGTATTGGGATGAGTTCGCCTCTTGAAACTGGGTAAAATGTATTCTAGTTGATAGTACTTATCTGTCATAGTTTTTGACGTATAACATTTTTTTTATACAAATTTTTATTCGCAGGGGTTTATTTAAAATATCACAGCTCGTGAATTGTTTACAATAGACAAATAATTCTGTTTGCATTTGATAACCAAAGACTCAAAGAGTCTTCTGAAATATTTAGAACTGTCAACTGTCAAATTGCAAGGCTACTATGATTTTTTGAAAATGATGATTAAAAAATTATTATAAAACAGTTTTTTAAATAGAATGACCTGGTTTTTTCAATGGCAATCAAAAAAACATCAATTTTTATGCAAACTTTTATTAACATCTTCTATATCTATCTCTTACAGTTTTTGAAATAATCACAAAAAACTGACTTTGGCTCATTATTTTCATTTTTAATCAAGTAAACTTTGGAAAAATACGATAAAATTATGCCATTAATTAAAAGAAATGTTCGATTTGTTCACTATTTTTATTCAAGAAGTTCAAAATTCGATGCCAGACTGAGTTACTTTACATAATTCACTAAATTACAATAAATCATAATTAAATATTATTGTTCTTTTGCTTATTTGATAATAAACCAGCTAAAAACTAAATAAAATATTGTAGTTTGACAATTGTTGACCATTTTGCAAGGTCTACTTGATTAACTATGAAAATTACGAAGTAAAATCCGTTTTTTGTGATTTTTTTCAAAAACTGTAAGATACAGGTACAGGACGTATTATAAAAGTCACCATAAATATCGATATTCTTTCGATTGTCGTTAGGAAAATAGGGTCGTTTCATTTGAAAAAACTGAGTTATAGCGGTTTTTTGAAAACCATAGTGAAAAAATCATACTAGCCATGAATTTTGACGATTGACAATTTTGAAAATTTTAAAAAACTTCTGAAACCTTCGGTTATCGAACGCAAAAAAAATTATTCACTTATCGCAAAGAGTTCAAAGGCTGTGATATTTTAGATAAACCCTTGCAAATGAAAATTTTAACAAAAAAATTGACATATGTCAAAAACTATAACAGATAAGTACCAACGATTTGGATAAATTTTACTCATCTTGGGAAGGTGAATTCAAATATGCAATAAAAATGTGTGGGTACGACTTGAATCGTATACAAAATTTTAAAGCTCTAGCTAAATTAGCAGTTGGAAAGTTTTAAATGTAGGCCCTAAAAGAATCACCCTGTATACTCGTTTGTTTGCCTTACTACCGATTTACGAGCGAATTTTGTTTGTCAGAGAAATAAAGTCCAGAGAGAGAAAAACATGAAAAGTAATGTCTGATCGTTAAAACCCGGATTTCTCCCCTTTCAATTAACACAATTCGCTCCCGAAAGTAGCGCTATTATCGGGCAAAACAGGTTTTATGTAAAATATCGAAATCGAATTTCGGAAACGAAAATTTCATATTCTTTATTTCTCGAATCATTCGAGTGCGAAACACGGATCAAACGCTGATTGACTCTTTCGTCTCGTACTTTCAGTTCGTCGTAATTATGATAATGAAGTCGTGATTGCATTGCGTAACGACCTAAGAGCACAAGAGGCTTTAACGAGGATTCAAATTGAGATATTCCAAGGTTTGGGGACAAAGAGTCCGAATGAAAATGTTTGACGGGGCGCAGATGGTCACTTTTTTCCCCTTTTATCCATGTCAGAGTGTTTCAAAGACTTTTGTAATTGCTTATCGGGGGCGGTTACTCACGTTTATCATTGCTGTATCTAACTATTCATGGTGTTGGGTTTTTTAAAGTGATAAATTAATTCGTTTTTGAAGCTCGACAGCTGTCGAGAAACGTGGTTTTGCCGGGGAGAAATTAATCGATTATTTATTCAGTAAGGGAAGGAGGATAAGGAAGATGTGGATGGGATGGAATGTGTTTTTAAACGTGGTATGAATTTTAAGAGATTAGGCTGGAGATGTGTGCCAAATACATGCCTCGAAAAAAATACAATTTTGTACAATTTCATACGTTTTTATTTTTTTCTAAAGAAATGAGCCAAGGGATCGGCCCAATTTAACTTTTCCCAACGTAAAATTATCCAAGAACTTCGAATCTGTAATTGTTTTTTTCTACATTGGTTTCTTTCAGTAGTTTCACAAAGAGAACTTTTATGCAACTACTTTTAGTAAATTTTTATAAGTTTTATTGGCAGTGCTGGGGTGGGTGGCATCAGTCATAACTGTAATTTAGTATGTAATTTGTCAACGACGTCAAGTCGTTTATAGATAAAGCCCGAATAATTTACAAAATTAAGAGAACCTAGTTTGAACAGATTTTGATAAATTAAACTAAAAAAAAAACAACAAAATGGAAAGTAGAAAAAATAGTATAATACATTCGTTTTCAAAGACTTAAATGTGGCACTCATTCTGTATTCTGTATCCATTCGCGTATTATTTTTTTATTGTTTTTTTCCAAAAAAAATTGCCAGGAATACAGATGAATATTACCCTTGCGAAGACAAAATTGTCCAAAAACTAAGGATCAGTAATTATTTAGCATACGAAGGATAGTTTTTGAGACGCCTATTAAAATGTGACTTTTTTCCAAAAAAAAAATCGTCAAAAACGCAAATTTACTAACATAAAATTTGCCAAGGAATGCAAGGAATGAGATGAATAGTTTCTGAGTTCTTGGTCAGATCATGTTAAATTATTAGGTCAAGTAAGTTTTTTTTTCAATTTATGCGTTACATTAATTATTTCTTCAAAACATAAAACAGAAATTATGTTAAATTTTACTTTTCCTAATGTAAAATTGTCTAACAATTAAGAACCTGTCATTGTTTCTTGCCAAGAATACGAAGTGATGAGATATAAAATTAAGCTTGACAAGTTTTCAGTTTTTTTCCATTATATTATACATTATTATCTTTATTATTGTTTTTTTTGCTAAAGAATTAAATCGACAATTCGTCGTAACCTTTCCTAACACAAAATTGCCCAAAGATTGCAAATTTGCAATTGTTTTTTGCTTCAAATGAATCGTACTGAGATATCTGTCATGTTTACTTAAAACAGTTTTGTCCAATTCTATCAAAGCATCAAAAACTATAAGTTTTACTAACATAAAATTTGCGAAGAATTGTGAATCTGCTTTTGCTTTTTGCTTAAGATGAATAGTTTTTGAGTCATCGGTTAGGTCATGTCTGGTCTTTTCCAGTTTTATCCACCGTTTTTTAATTTCTTTTTCAAAAAATTATTGCAAAAATTCAATAATTTTATTTTTTCCAAAATAAAATTATCCAAAAATTAAAAATCTGTAGTTGATTCGAGTCCAGGAACAGTAGTTATTGAGATCTGATTTAAGACAAGTTTTAAATTTTGTCAAATTTTATTTTATTTTTTCCTAAAGAATAAAATCGAAAAATTTTAATTACGCAAGATTTCGAAAAAAATACGAATTAGCAATCGTTTTTTGCCTAAGATGAATAGTTTTTCAGACATCGATTAATGTGTGACAAGTTTTTTTACATGAATTTTGTTCAGTTTTGTTCAGTTTTTTAAATTTTATTTATTTGTTTCCAAAAAATTGAGCCAAGAAACCGTCTACTTTTAACTTTTCCAAGCGTAAAATTGGCCAACGATTACGAATCTGTAACTGACTTTTCCTAAGATAAATAGTTTTTGAATTATCGATGAACGTTTAACAAGTTTACCCAAATAAACAGTGGTCCATTTTATAGAAAGTACGTTTTATGTTGTTTTTTTTTATTACGCCTGGAATTCGGGTAATTTTTACTCTTCCGAACGTAAGATAGTCCTAGAGTGTGTAATTGCTTTAGCCTAGAATAAGTAGTTTTTAAGATATACAAGACAAAAGCTTAATAACATTTTTACTAACTATTTTCCTAAAAAGTAAAGCAAAAAATCGTCAAAAACAAACTTTTAGTAACATAATCTTTCTCAAGAAATGCGAATCTGCAATTACTTTTTAGATAAGATAAATAGTTTTTGAGTTATTTTGACAAGAGCATGTCAGATTATTAGGTCAGATCAGTTTTTCTTCAAATTTATAAGTTTTTTAAATAATTTACTCTAAAAAAAATAAGCCAGATATTATGCTAAATTTTACTTTTCCTGTTAAAACTAACTGTGTAAGAATAAAAAATCTGAGATTGAAACTTAGAATAAAGCATGACAAGTTTTTAGTTTTGTTCTATTAAATAATACATTTTTATTTTTTTGTTTTCGTAAAGAACTGAAGCGAATAATCGTAACTTTTACTAACAAAAGATTTCCAAAAAATTGCAAATCTGCTACTGCTTTTTGCTTAAGATAAATAGTTATTAATAAGTCACGTCAGGTCAGGTCAGGTCAAGTCAGATCTTTTCCAAATATATAAAGTTTTTAATTTCTTTATCAAAAGATTATGGCAAAATTGGACTAAATTTTATTTTTCATAAGGTAAAATAGTCCAACAATTAAAAATCTATAATTGCTTGGTGCTCAAAATAAGTAGTTTTAAAGATATGATTTAAGACGAGTTTTTAATTTTCTCAAAATTTACTATTTTGTTTTTTCCTAGAGAATTGACTCGAAAAATCAGCAAAATTAACTTTCACTAAGACAAAATTTCCCAAAGATTTCTGCATAAGATGAATAGTTTTAACATACCGGTCAAAGTTTGACAGATTTGTTCAAATCAGTTTAGTCCAATTTTTTTTCTTTTTTCAAAAAAATCATACCTATAATTGCGCAAGGATTGCAAATACGTAGTTGTTTTTTCCTAAAGATCAATAGCCTTATTATTATTGTTGATCAAAGCTTGTCAACAAATCCAAAGCAATTCCAGTGTAACATTTTCCCCATTTCTTTAAATTAAAATAAACACAATTTGATCACAAGTATGTTAAATATTTGTAATCCCTCAATTCCTCTAAACCGCTTACAACATGCTGTTCGCATTTCTAAACTTTGGGAAATACTACAAGCGTATTGAACGAGCTTAAATTTAATAAAATTTTAAGGCAATTAATCACAAAACGTCATAGTAGCGAAGCTCGAGCCGCTTCCATACCTATATTTATGCGGAGAGAGATAATCTAAAGTGGTTAAATTACGATTAATTTTCATTAATTTATTACTGCAGGGGCTGGAAAATGCTTCGATCCCAAACCAGATTTATAATATGCGTATATTTAAGCCGGTCACAAGACTTAAACCTAAAACCTCGTAAATTTATAGGCTTAAAGTTAACCTAATATATATATATATATATATTTGAAATCAAGTTGGTTGCGACGCGCTAGGCGCCATCTGATGGCCGGTAGCCACACTCGAGTGGTAGCAACTGTAGGTTATAACCGCATCGAGGGCGCCATCTGTTCACCGAAGCGAAAACTAAATGACAGATCAATAAAACGACAATGGCGCCCCCCCATATTGCCAACAAATTTCAAATTGTGTTATTGCCAACTTTGTAAAGTGAATAACGAACAGAGTCCCGAATTTGATTCAATTTGAAGCGAGAATTCCCTATTTTAGAGTTTGTGCCAAGTTTCGTAATCGAAACGTGACTTTTTGTCGTATTCAAGGATTCATAAAACCGTGTTTGTCTGTTTTTGTCCATTGGCCGTTTATTAGAGGATTAAAAACGTCATCAATCATTCCCTCGTCCGAACACAAATCGAATTAGAGGCATGAGGGAGGAGAAAAATCGTTTGATTAATCAAATTTGGCAAGAGAGCAGCCGTTTCTGGCTATTGTCCTGTCAAAGAGGCACGTTTTAATGGCATTTATTGGCGACGATAGGGCACGTTGCCAACTCCTAGCGTGGATAAGATAAATTTGCGACGATGCATTTATTAGGCTTGTTGCTTCCTCAACAGGTTTCTCGTTAGTGCATTTTATTTTTCAAGAAAATGAATAATGAGAAACTTATTCGAGAAAATTCTCAATTGATTTTAAGGATCAATTAATTAAGCCAATGGCTTCGAGACGTTAGCAATCAACTTCATTCAAATGAATTTATTTTTCATTTATTTGTGTCTTGTGCTCGAATGAAGGGAATTGAATGGCCCGGAATCGCTCCGGTACTTCCGGGGATACGACTATTTTATTACGCCACAAACAAAATGTTTGGAGAGTCAACCGAGGCCCAGAATTGTGTTCTCACTAAATATTCGGCTTAAGAATGGATTAGGAAGACAGAAAAATTCTTAAATTCAAAATCGCGTGAGAATTATGACTTCATGACTTCCTTAATTGCACTGTCGTATGTATTTAATAGTCAGCTACTATATGAGCAATTTTTTCATCGTTTTTGTTTTAAACTCATTTGAAAGCACAGATTGGGCCAGAAACTAATTTTTTAAAAACCAGGACTGACAGATTCAAAAAACGCTTTTGTTATCACAAAAAACATTTTTTTCAATTCTGGGAAACGTAAACCTAATAACGCTGCTTTTGCATTACTAAAATGTGGGAGCCCATATTCAATTTACATGTTTTGTCTCTTGTAGATCGCTGGAAAATGTTCCATTTTCAGGAAAAATAATAAAATGAGAAAAAATGTTAGTCAATACATTATACCAATACAGACATCGCAATGTTTTTGAAAAGACAAAATCTTTACTGTTAGAAATATTTAATTAAATACCAAAGAAATCTACAAATCCAATCAGATCCAATGATTCCCGTGATAGATAAATAATTTTATTTCTTGCTAAATTAAATGTCTTCCAAATTTTTTTTTCAAAAAACACGTTCTGTTTCGGTTCTGGCAAAGTTTGAAATAATACACAAAAAAATATAAGTTGAATGATTGAAGAAAATTGTGTTGGAAGAAATTAAGAATTCATAATTCCCTTCTGTAACACCCACGAAAATTATGACCACCTTTATGGTTAGCGTAACTAATTAACTATAATGGATTAGTAAGAAGTAATAAATCAATAAAAACATGAAGTAGATCCAAAAACCAACAAATTTTAAGATCCAATAATTCGGTTATTCCCCCATTTCTAAATGTAGTTTCATCCGCTTCCAAATATGTGCAAGTAATTTGGAGACATTATATCGAAATACTAACATCATTTGAGCATTTATTTGTACAGAATGTACTCACAATTCTAAATTTATAAAATTTAATTTCTCTAGCTCTTGGACAAATAATGGTGGATGCGCCGGGCAAAATATTGGCTGTTCCGTTTTTATTACCACAAATTTAAACAAATGATAAAACATTTAATTTTAAGACAAAAGTTTCCTATAAACATGTATCAAAAAATATTTCCTAAAGGAGCTACACCCTCTGAAATGGGTTCTTCTTGTAGTGGATTTTCCCTCATATTACCAAAATTCCAAAATTTGGTACAATTAATACTATTTCTACGCTTAATCGAATTGAAAAATTACATGTAAAAATTTTTAATCAGGGGCGTCCTAAACTGGGGGGGGTGGAGGGTGAAAAATACCCCAACTATTTTGGCTTTCGTTTTTTGACAATTTCAGTAACGTAATTTTGAATTTCATCCTTTTTTACATAAAACTGGTCTCTTGTGTTGTTTCGATAAAACTCACAGTTTTCGTTATAAAAAATTTTTATTTGAAAAATCGCTGCGAAGTCGCCTATCTATATTTTCCGAAAAATTGTCAACATAAATACTCAGAATACCCTGTAGTTTTAACAATAGTCAACTGTTACTTAAAACATGTAGATAATGTATGTACAAGGTGTGCCAAAACGCAAAAAGTTGAATAACTCATTTTTTTTCAATAAAACACCATGTATTTTTTTAGACGTATCGATAGCATTTTTCATAAGCTTTCTAATGATATGCGGTTTGTGTAACAAATTTGAAATATTTTTTAAATTGTTCAATTTTTTTTATTTATTTTATTATTAATTCTTGATGAGCTAAGTTTATTTATATATCAAGTAATAATCAAAAAATCAAAAAATCAAAAAATAAATTACCATAAAACTGATTTTTAGCATAACAAATTTTCTTGTAATTAAATAATTTTTTTGAAAAATCTCTAAAAATATTTTAAATTTGCTATACAAACCCCACATCGTTAGAAAGTTTATCAAAAATGCTATCGATACATAAAAAATACAGGGTGTTCCATTAAAAAAATGAGTTATTCAACTTTTCGCGTTTTGACACACTCTGTATACTATCTGCGTGCTTTAACTAAAAGTCGTCTATTTGCTAAAACTACAAGGTATTCTAAATTTTTATATTGCAAATTTGCCGGAAAATATTCATAGGCGACTTTGCTGCGATTTTTCAAAAATTGGTCTCTTATAACGAAAAGTTATAACAAAGATAGACCCATAATAATTTATATAAAGTTACATTATTTTTTGCGTAGATTCCAATTATGCAAAAATATGTAAAGTGTTCAATTTAAAAAAATATAACTTTGGTTCACCACCCGGTATACAACACTCAATGCATAAAAAATCAACTTTAAGTTGATCTATCGGATAATAAAAACAGCATAGCAATATTTCAATTAAAAAAAAGTTATAGACTGATTACACACCCCTGGGTCACGCTGTATAATTTAAATATTATGAATTTACTTTATTCGTTGTAAAGAAAAATTAAAAAAAAAATCATGTTATTTTACGTGTTTGAAGCTTATTTTGTCGATGTATTACGATTTGTGTTAAAATATGAATGAAACTCACGTCCCGGATTCGCTCCGGGCCTTTCCGGGTATATCCTACATCCAATTAATTCGTTACGCCTTGACCCGATTATCAAACAAAACCTATGGTTTGATTGTATGAATGAAACAAATGTTTTGAAAGGAGAAATTCAACAAATGGGTATCCGAAATTCCCTTTTGCCAACAAAGACAATTAAATATAATATCTCTGCTTTGTTTTCGCTTAAATATAAACAAAAGGAAATGCCTCGGAGCCGAACTGGTCATTTCCGGAATGTAAATGTATCAACATTTTCTCCAGCAACAAACATTCTCTCTATTGCTTGATTATATTTCACAGGATTTTAACCCAAATTCGGTAAAAACGTTTGATTATAACGTAACTCAAAGCAGTGGATAATGAGACGAAAGAGCCATTAGCGATTTAATAATAAAACCAATTAGATAAATCAATATTAGAATTGGACAAAATTGTATATTATGATACGAGTTTTATAAGCATTTTGTCGCACGCACGAATTTAGAGCACGACGAGCGTAGCGAGGAATGCGACTAAATGCCTTATAAACGAGATATCATACAGTATTTTTTCTACTTCGCACTTTTTGTACCAAAAATTTTTTTTTTGAAATTTTGGGAATTTTGTGGCAGTTGACAACATTTGCGCGCAGACAATGAAATGAAATTAGTAATTTAGACCGTCATTAGTTTATTCGTACAAATGTATCCCTAGTAGCACACTTTTATAACCGAGATAAAACCTTTCAATATAACCGCCAATTCCCAAAAGCGACGCTTTTATAAGCTAACCGTTAGTTAACCACTTTATCTAACAGTTATTTACACGCGGTTAGGTTGCGGTTATATAATTTCCTTTACATCTCGCTTATACTTTGGTTATGCTTCGTGATCTAACCATTATATTGCCCTTATATAACTTTTGCCTAAAGTTTATTTAAAAAAACTCATAGTATGTTTTAACACAAATTAAAATTTTAAATTGTTAGGATGAATAAATTGGTGCTTCTATCCAGCCTGTTTGGAGTACACAACAAATTTTGTTCAGTGATTTGTTGATTACTTGTTGAAAAATTCCAAAAGAATTTTTAGAAATGACTTCTGCAAGAAATTGTTCGATGACCCGAATTAACATAGAACTACTTATGTTAAGACCGAAGATGCTGTAGGAGTAATAGGAAAGGTGTAATGCCATCTTACGGCAAAACTTCTAGCGTAGTCAGTGTTATCTTTTTCCTCCAAAGAACAAGAGTTTGTCAAACTGTTTACAAATTACAATTATCAGGAACTAAAGTATTACTATTTCCAAAAACGTATTATTTACTGTTTTCTTCATTGTTTTCTCAACTTTGGACAAATTCTCCGAACCCAGCTTAACATTGAAGGATTAAAGGGTCGGCACGTAGAAAGTGAGAAAACATTCATTCTTAGAATAATTTACTTTGGTTTTGACAAATTCATTTTTTGTGGTCAAAACTAAAATACATTTAGGCAAGCTTTTTCAGCTTTCAATTAAGTATAAATTCAAATTGTACTCTACTTTCATGATAAACAAAAAATATAGATGACGATTCACGTGTTTGCAACACGTAGAAGTAAAGAAAAAGCAAAAATCACTGTTGAATGCATTTTACGACCAACAAACTAGATAATTTTCAACCACATAACCAAAAATTTCTTAGATCACTTATTTTGTTTTGTAATTATTATTATAAAATGCCTGCGAATATTAAATATAACTGCAACATAACCATGTTTAGATCACCGATATATAAACTGAATCTAGCATACGCTATATTGAATTACATACATAGCAGTTATATAACCGTCACATAACCTTTGCTGTAGACGCTAGACATAACCATGGTTAGAACACTGATATATAACCTAAATCTAGCTTGGGCCATATTGCTTAAGAAACATAACGGTTATCTAATCGTAATATAATCATGGTTAAAGACGATAAACATAACCATGGTTAGATAACTGTTATATAAACTGAGTCTAACATAGCCATGCTTAGGTCACCGATATATAAACTGAATCTAGCACACGCTATATTGAATTACATATATAGCAGTTATATAACCGTCACATAACCTTTGCTGTATACGCTAGACATAACCATGGTTAGAACACTGATATATAACCTAAATCCAGCTTGGGCCATATTGCTTAAGAAACATAACGGTTATCTAATCGTAATATAATCATGGTTATAAACGATAAACATAACCATGGTTAGATAACTGTTATATAAACTGAGTCTAACATAGCCATGCTTAAGTCACCGATATATAAACTGAATCTAGCATACGCTATATTGAATTACATACATAGCAGTTATATAACCGTCACATAACCTTTGCTGTAGACGCTAGACATAACCATGGTTAGAACACTGATATATAAGCCAAATCTAGCTTGGGCCATATTTCTTAAGAAACATAACGGTTATCTAATCGTAATATAATTATGGTTAAAGACGATAAACATAACCATGGTTAGATAACTGTTATATAAACTGAGTCTAACATAGCCATGCTTAGGTCACCGATATATAAACTGAATCTAGCATACGCTATATTAAATTACATACATAGCAGTTATATAACCGTCACATAACCTTTGCTGTATACGCTAGACATAACCATGGTTAGAACACTGATATATAACCTAAATCTAGCTTGGGCCATATTGCTTAAGAAACATAACGGTTATCTAATCGTAATATAATCATGGTTATAGACGAAAAACATAACCATGGTTAGATAACTGTTATATAAACTGAGACTAACATAGCCATGCTTAGGTCACCGATATATAAACTGAATCTAGCATACGCTATATTGAATTACATACATAGCAGTTATATAACCGTCACATAACCTTTGCTGTAGACGCTAGACATAACCATGGTTAGAACACTGATATATAACCTAAATCTAGCTTGGGCCATATTGCTTAAGAAACATAACGGTTATCTAATCGTAATATAATCATGGTTAAAAACGATAAACATAACCATGGTTAGATAACTGTTATATAAACTGAGTCTAACATAGCCATGCTTAGGTCACCGATATATAAACTGAATCTAGCATACGCTATATTGAATTACATACATAGCAGTTATATAACCGTCACATAACCTTTGCTGTATACGCTAGACATAACCCTGGTTAGAACACTGTTATATAACCTAAATCTAGCTTGGGCCATATTGCTTTAGAAACATAACGGTTATCTAATCGTAATATAATCATGGTTATAGACGATAAACATAACCATGGTTAAATATCTGTTATATAAACTGAGTCTAACATAGCCATGCTTAGGTCACCGATATATAAACTGAATCTAGCATACGCTATATTGAATTACATACATAGCAGTTATATAACCGTCACATAACCTTTGCTGTAGACGCTAGACATAACCATGGTTAGAACACTGATATATAACCTAAATCTAGCTTGGGCCATATTGCTTAAGAAACATAACGGTTATCTAATCGTAATATAATCATGGTTAAAGACGATAAACATAACCATGGTTAGATAACTGTTATATAAACTGAGTCTAACATAGCCATGCTTAGGTCACCGATATATAAACTAAATCTAGCATACGCTATATTGAATTACATACATAGCAGTTATATAACCGTCACATAACCTTTGCTGTATACGCTAGACATAACCATGGTTAGAACACTGATATATAACCTAAATCTAGCTTGGGCCATATTGCTTAAGAAACATAACGGTTATCTAATCGTAATATAATCATGGTTATAGACGATAAGCATAACCATGGTTAGATAACTGTTATATAAACTGATTCTAACATAGCCATGCTTAGGTCACCGATATATAAACTGAATCTAGCATACGCTATATTGAATTACATACATAGCAGTTATATAACCGTCACATAACCTTTGCTGTATACGCTAGACGTAACCATGGTTAGAACACTGATATATAACCTAAATCTAGCTTGGGCCATATTGCTTAAGAAACATAACCGTTATCTAATCGTTATATAATCATGGTTATAAACGCTAAACATAACCATGGTTAGATAACTGTTATATAAACTGAGTCTAACATAACCAATGGTTAGATTTGTGTATTGCGGTTATATAACGTTATATAACCGAAAAATAACTGAGTAAAACTGTGCTACTAGGAATTCTGAAAGTATCCAAGACGTTTTGTAATAAATTCCTTAGCAAATACGGGCTTTTGGGGCAAATACGTGGAATTTGAAAATTGGCCGAAGGATAATGAGATTTCAAATTACTTACTTGCACAGGTTTTTAAAGTTATATTTGCACATTACTCAAAAAGTGTTCGAAAGGGCCACATATCAGGAGTAATACAAAGGTCTTTAAAGGTTCGTATTTGATTAATTTGATTAAATTATGCACTTGAAACAGGTGCCAATTGACACTGACAGTTCTCTCAGATAATTGTCAAAAAACTAGGTTGCCAACATTATCCATCTAAATTACCCTGGTTTTTAGTGTAATTATTATAGCACTCCGTTGGATATTACGATACGCAAATCGCGTATTGACCTCAATACGAAACCGAAGTAGAAAATGAATTATTGTCACTTTTCCACCCAAAAATGCGATTATTTATTCATTATTGTTATTTATTTATCTTGCAAAAATAAAGTCTGCGTCCCTGAGGGCCCATTAAGATGGCATCTAGCTCGCTTTAACCGAAAATTCCATCGCAAATTCAACTAAACCTAATTCCATCTCGTGCAAACATTTAACAATAAGCCTCGCGAGCGTGTATGTAAATACAGCTCCGGGAAAATTCTGGAAAAGTTTCTCATTACGTGGACAAAGCCGCGAAATGGAGGAAGCCTCCGACAAAGAACACAATAGACTAAAACACGACTTGTTGACCGGGAAAAAAGCTCGAAGAGGTGTTTGAGATGTCGCGAGCGTTGATTATTAATTTTCCCTCTGTGTTTTCGGAAACACACATATTGTGTATGTACATCACAACGATAACGTCGGAAAATTTTTCACATTTGGGCAATAAATAAATGCGTTATCGCACGATTCCGTTGCAGTTTATTGATTGGTGTCGCGTCCGCCATTGTAATCCTAATTACGCAAGACTGTAAAACAAATTTTTACTTACAGAGATTGCGACAGGAAGCGGGTGAGAGTCTTGTTGTGTCGCAGGCCGTCCAAGAACTCCATGTATTAGAAAAGTCGCACTTAATAACATTCAAAAAAAGCACTTGGTTTTTACTTTAGCAACTAAACAGTCTTTTGAGTGGTTCTTTAATCACAGAGGGTCAAGCCTGGAAAAACTTACGTTTGCTTGTGGGAGAAATTTAAAACAGGACCAGTTAGACGAGAGATAAGTAATAATGTGTTAAGGTAATGCAGTTTTTCACGCGGAAATGTCTGTTATCACAAATGCGCCCCTTTATCATCTGTCAGCAGTCTTGTGCTTTGATTTCCTCCAGAAATAAATTTAAAATTCAAGCAAGACATGGTGTTTTCGGGGCTACGTGTTTTTCATGAAACGCGCTTTTTTAAATTTGAATACGAAGTTAATTAAAAACGAATGTTAGAAGGTTTTAAGGAACGCTTCAAAGAGATTCTCTCTTTTTAAACATTTTTTCCGATTTTTTGTAAATGGCCAAACACAATCAATCTCATTTCTGTCGATTCTGGATTGCTTGTTCCGCCCGTTTTTAATATTATTCGGTCATTTTTCAAACCACACTAATGAAAGCAACCACGAAATGAATGAAAAACTCTCTCAAGTTCGATTGTTTACAACTCCTCGTGATGTTGACTGAAGTCATCTCAAAAGTTCGAGTTTTCTACGGTTGTCTAAAGGTTAGGATACGAAGCCAGGTCCAAAGAAAACGTTCCCAGCATCGATAGTTTCATTAACGTCGCCAGAGAGCGCAGTTGTTTCATTACCGTCTAAGTTTTCAGAAAAAATGGTTGTATTTGGATAACGGTTAACACCCATCAAACGAAAAAATACAGGTAGGTAGAGCATTAAATTCTCAATAGTAAGACATAAACATAGTGCAAAAATTTTATCGTAAACTGTGTCTAAAAAAATTGCAAACATTTATCAATTTGCACTCTGTCCCATATTTTACAAAACGCTGCGAATACGGTGACAGTTACAAGAAAAATGTTAGGAATAAAGTTGTAGAGAATTAAATTTTCTACAAAAAAGTCCGCGAGACCATATCTTTATCTTCAACCATTTAAACCCCAAAGTCGTTCAAAGACGCTCAAGCGACGGATTTGCTTGATTTTGCCGGTGGTCAAGTAATTTATACCTAAACCGTTAAAGATAGAAATATGGTGTCGCGGACATTTTTGTAGGAAATTTAAATCTCTACAATTTTGTACCTTATACTTTTTTTGAATTTTCAACCGTATTCGCAGCGTTTGCAAAAATATAAGGTGGAACGCAAATTGATAATTCTGAGATAGTTCTTTGCGCACCGTTGCATATTTATGAAAACGTTGGAAATACAATTAAAGATACAAAAAAATTATAAGGAACAAAATTGTAGAGAATTAAATTTTCTATAAAAAAGTCCGCGACACCATAGTTCCATCTTCTACGGTTTAGGTATAATTTAACTGTCCGTTACTTAACCACCGGTAAAATGAAACGAATCCGTCGCTCAGTGTCTTTCAATGTCTTTGGGGCCTAAACCGTTGATGATAGAAACATGGTCTCGCGGACTTTTTTAAAGAAAATTTAATTCTCTACAAATTTTTTCCTAACATTTTTCGTATATCTTTACTCGTTTTCGCAGCGTTTTGAAAAATACGGAACGAAGCGCAAATTTGAAATTTTAAATATTTTTTTTTCACGTCGCTTGTAAAAATTTAGTTTTTCTCAGTCTGTTAAGAGTGCAAAGCTCAACACTTCTGCCTTTTTCAAGTAAATTAGTTGAATTTAAATTAATTTAAAACGATTTGGCGCCGAGACTTATAACGCTCGAAGCGCCCTCAATTTTACACTGCTGTACGATTTTTTTTTGGTGCGATTTTGAATCTCGTTTCGTCTCCTAACTTATAGTCCCCCGTAATATAAAGTTAATTAAAATCAGATCTTAGGAGATTCTAAGAAACACTTCAAAGAAATTCTCTCTTTGCAAATATTTTTTATAAATGGCCAAACATAATCAATCTCATATCCGTCGATTCTGAATTGCTTGTTCCGCCCGTTTTAATATTTTATTCAATCATTTTTCAAACTAAACTAATGAAAGCAACCACGAAATGAATGAAAAACTCTCTCAAGTTCGATTGTTTACAACTCCTCGTGATGTTGACTGAAGTCATCTCAAAAGTTCGACTTTTCCACGGTTGCCTAAAGGTTAGGATACGAAACAACCTCCAAAAAAATCGTTCCCAGCCTCGATAGTTCAATTAACGTCGCCAGAGAGCGCAGTTGTTACATTACCGTCTAAGTTTTCAGAAAAAATGGTTGTATTTGGAGAACGGTTAACACCCATCAAACGAAAAAATACAGGTAGGTAGAGCATTAAATTCTCAATAGTAAGACATAAACATAGTGCAAAAATTTTGTCGTAAACTGTGTTTAAAAAAATTTCAAACTTATACCAATTTGCTGCCTGTCCCATATTTTTCAAAACGCTGTGAATACGGTTACCTATGCAAGAAAAATGTTAAGAAGAAAGTTGTAGAGAATTAAATTTCCTACAAAAAAGTCCGCGAGACCATATCTTTATCTTCAACCATTTAGACCCCAAAGTCGTTTAGAGACACTCAAGCGACAGATTTGCTTCATTTTGCCGGTGGTCAAGGAATGGAAAGTTAATTTATATCTAAACCGTTGAAGACCGAAATATGGTGCCGCGGACTTTTTTGTAGAAAATTTAATTCTCTACAATTTTGTTCCTTACACTTTTTTTGTATCTTTAACCGTATTCGCAGCGTTCGCAAATATATAAGGTGGAACGCAAATTGATAATTCTAAGCAATAATTCTTTGTGCACCGTCTCATATTTATCAAAACGCTGGTAATACGGTTAATGATACAAAAAAAGTGTGAGAAACAAAGTTGTAGAAAATAAAATTTTCTACAAAAAAGTCTGCGAGACCATATTTCTATCTTCAACCATTTAGGCCCCAAAGACGTTCGAAGACGCTCAAGCGACGGATTTGCTTCATTTTGCCGGTGGTCAAGTATTGGTAAGTTAATTTAAACCTAAACCGATGAAAATAGAAATATGGTATTGCGGACTTTTTTTTAGAAAATTTAATTATCTACAACTTTGTTCCTTACACTTTTTTTGTATCTTTAACCGTATTCGCAGCGTTCGCAAAAATATAAGGTAGAACGCAAATTGATAATCCTAAGCGATAATTCTTTGCGCACCATCGCATATTTAACAAAACGCTGGAAATACGGTTAAAGATACAAAAAAGTGTAAGGAATAAAGTTGTAGAGAATTAAATTTTCTCTAAAAAAGTCCGCGACACCATATTTTTATCTTCTACAGTTTAGGTATAAACGAACTTTTCGTTACTTGACCACCGGTACAATAGAACGATACCGTCGCTTTAGAATCTTTAAACGTCTTTGGAGTCTAAACCATTGACGATAAAAATACGGTCTTGCAGACTTTTTTAAAGGAAATTTAATTCTCTACAAATTTCTTCCTAACACTTTTCTTGTATCTTTAACCGTATTCGTAGCGTCTTGAAAAATACGAGACGAAGAGCAAATTTTAAATTTTAAATATTTTTTTTCTCATGTGTCTTATGAACATTTTAGTAGTCAGTTTTTCGCAGTCTTTTAAGAGTGCAAGGCTCAACACTTCTGACTTTTTTTCAAGTAATTAGTAAATTGGTTGAATTTAAAAATTAAAACGATTTGGCGCCGAGACTTGTAACGCTCGACGCGCCCTCAATTTTATACTGCCGTACTATTTCTTTTGGGTGCGATTTCTCCTAACTTATAGTCCTCCGTACTATGAAGTTAATTAAAATCAAATCTTAGAAGGTTCTAAGAACCGCTTCAAAGAGATTCTCTCTTGGCAAATATTTTTTATAAATGGCCAAACATAATCAATCTCATTTCTGTCGATTCTGGATTCCGCCCGTTTTAATATTTTATTCGATCATTTTTCAAAACACTAATGAAAGGAACGAACGTACGAAATGAATGAAACTCTCTCAACTGTTCAAGTTCGATTGTTTACAACTCCTCGCGACGTTTACTACCCGTTTAATCTTCGGCAAAGTTGAAAGTCATCTCGAAAGTTGGACTTTTCTAAACAAGGGATGAATTATTGCAGTTTATCGCCGAGAGTCCGGTACGGCTAGTCGGAGCAAATCCGGTAATGCTCTTAACTTTGTGTACTAGCATCCGATAAATTGCCACTATAGTGTGGCCATTAATCAAAGAAAATTCGAAGTTAAATCATGAAATAAACATGGTGTGGTCCAGTGGGACGGCCCCTCTTAATCTTGATATGGACGAGTCGTTGAAAAAGCACGAGTCGTCTTGCTGGGACGTATATTAAAAGCCTGCCATCTGTACGCCTGACACGTACTAAGGAAGATATAAAGGACGTGTGGGACCGCATTTTACCAATTAACTTGCTTTAAAAAAGTAAATAATTTTTACGCGACACGGATTTTTTAAAACGGAATTTTTTGTCACATAGTACGGTTCGGTGTTGGAAAATTATTCCTAATCCCTAATGGTGACATTTATGACAAAAGCTTGGCCATTGGAGAGTCGCAATCGATGTAACATCCCGTCGACACAAAACACCAAATTGTAGTCTCTTGCTTTGCACTTTGTGACTTTTAACCTTCGCGTTTGGACAACGAATAACAAATCCAGTAGCGCATCCTGAGTTAAAAAATGAACTGAACGTTATCTTTGCTCAAAAATCACAGAACTGGTTGTAGAAAAACAGAAATCGCCTATTGAAAACGACGATTCAAACATCTGTTTTGTTAAAATCAGATAATTTTCGAGAATTTCTTACATATAAATAGAAAAACGCGCGAAAAATACAAAAGTATCATTTTATTCTGGTTCCGAAAACGGTGATTTAGGCCCCAGTTTGTGCGAAAACAGTTAATTTCAATGGTATAACGAGAAAATGTATTTAAGATTGTAAAAAAATCACAATTATTACCTTTAAAATTACAAATTCATTCTAACACGACAAAAAATTCCAAAAATTTTAGTCAAAAATGATGTTATTTTAGACGTTTTATAAGTAAAACAAATTTTGGGTAAAGCTTCACTACATTTTTAAACTAAAATCACCCTTCGCGACATGTTTTAGTCAAACAAACCAAAATTATTACATATAAAAGAAAATTCTTACGTTTTTTTGACCCTTACCAAAAACTAATTTATTTTGCATAAATTGTCTAGAAGAGGATAAAATCAAAAATAAAATCGAAAATAATATTTCTTTGATCTTTTTCTATATATTTATCCTGCCTTTCAGCAAAAAATTCACATATCTATGTAATTTACGAATTTAACTAACAAAATTAACGTTCTTTTGGCCGACTTATAAGAGTTATTTTGTTAAACAAAAGTAGAAAAAATCTCAAATAGCGTCCAAAAGTATGTGATTGTGAGTTAAAAATACAATTATTTTGCAATATTCGTCTCTAATAAGATGAAAAGTCATGTACAGTCGAACAAAGTGAAAATGACGCCTCACTAAACCAGTCCTTGATCTAGATTCCAACCCTTCTAACTTCAGACAGATTGACGTTTAAAATAAATTCTTTTAGAAGCTACTTTACAGAAAACAAAATTAAAATATAATTCAGAACAGAAACTGTTATTGAGGCGTCATTTTCACTTTATTCGACTGTACGTAATTAGTTTAAAGTACGATTAAAAATTTTTTGGTATTTTTGACTTTTTTCAACAATTTCAAGTTACAAACTTCTTGCAAAATATTGTTCAAGGAGACCAAAAAGTTACTAAAAAAGATTGAAAATAAAGTGATTTTGATATTTCGCGTGATGTAATTCAAAAAGTGAGAAACAAATTTTTGTGAAATTGTCCTTAAAAAATAAAGCATTGCAGTTTTCGAATCTTTAAACACATTCTCAAGATAAAAAAGCACTCTTTCAGCAAAATTGTGTCAAAAAACCAAAAAATTACTAGTAAAAATCAAAAATTCGGTAAAACAATTATTTTACTTGTTATAACTTGTTGATTAGTCATGATAAAGTCACTTTTAACACAAAATTTCGTTAAAACACTCCAAAAAATAGTAATATCTATGTCTAAAATTACATTGCTTTGAGCTATAAACTCATTTATTATACAAAATATCCCGGCAAAAATTTCCAATAAAATTCGAAAATGAAGCCATTTTTGTGAAATGTAAAACGCCAAATAATAATGATGTAATTGGTTGAAAACTATTAAACGTAAACACATTTTGTTTCACGAAATTTTGCTCAAAACACCGAACAATTACTAATAAAAATTAAAAATTAACTTTTTTTTAATTCCTGAGTGTTTTAGCACGTCTTTCAGTTAAAAACAAATTCACTTTTTGCATAAATTCGCTAAAATAAGCCAAGTTTTTCGTTTGATTACGCAAGTATTTTGAAAAATTTAGTCAAAATACCGAGTACTTTTGGACTGTTTAGAGTAATTTGTGCTTTGATTTAGAGTTAGAAACACACTTAGGACCGGTTTATAGAAGCGTCATTAAATTAATCTGCAATTAAATGCGTGATTAAGTAATCACGTGACCAAATTAGCCCAATTCCATTGGTCCATTGGTCCACTGTTAACCTCTAACCACGAATTAAAATTTAATAAAGCTTTCTATAAACCAGCCCTTAGAGCAAGGAACACTAAACATAACCTCAAACTTCAAAAGCCCATTTAACCCTTTTAGAAGGTATTTAACTACATATTAGCTGTTTCAAAACTATAAAAACGTTAGCGTCGCATTTTCTTTTCTTTAAAAATAAGCTATTATAAATTATTCATGCACTTCAAAAAAATAATAGGTAATGTAATTTATACTTTCAATGAGAGATTTATTCATTAATAACTGTTTTATATTTCTGCCAACTGTACTTAAAAAAAATAATTTAGTAAATTGCGACGTTGGCATTTTATAGTTTTGAAACAGCTAATAGCATTGTCACGCAGATTACGTAAGTATGCAAAATTTCAATTCATTGGGACAATGGGAACCCTTTCAAATTTGGCTCCAAAAATATGAAACAGACAGACAGACAACAAAGCAAGTTAAATAAAAGTTTTTAAAAATACGCCGTCAGAAGCGTGGAAAATTACGTTGTTTCATATCGAACTAAAGAACTCACTTGCTTGAAAAAATTTCCATCCAATAAAATAAAAAATTTCCAAGTTACCAGTAAACAAAACAGAGATATTTTTTTCGTGGCATTGAATTTGTTATTTAATGTATTTTTTATTAATTAATTATTTATTTATTATTCATTTTTAGTTAGAGATCCCGTGCCGCCACTGACATCAAGTGCAACCTTCCTCCGAGCTAATCTTAATAAAGGTTTCTACGAATTTCAGCTCAAAAAATTCCAGAGACAAATTACTCCAATTACGGCAACACAAATGTACGTTTCCATTTCCCTAAGTCTCGGATGCTTTATTGATTTTCTTTCGATATTAAGTGAGAAATTTCCTTAATAAAGCTCGACACTGCTTCCACCTGTTCGAGACGATTATCATCGATAATTACCCAGAAAAATCGCAAAAGGTCGTATATTTAAATTTCGAGCGAAAAAAATACGCCTCTATATCATCGTTTGAGGCTGGAACGACACCATAAAAGTGTTTTACAGCCACCGATAGAGGGGGCCGTTTAAAAGCGTCATAATTTCGAAAATAAAGAAGTACTAAACCAGCGGAAATAAAACAAGATGTTTGAAAGCTGGATTCGAGTGAAACATTGTAAAAATTACTCGCTACGCATTTTCCTATACTATCAAAATTTTAATCGAACTTTCTGCCAATTGTGCGAGTCTAGACAAAGCGATCCATTAAATACTTAACAAAACAAAGGCCCCGAAACAATTGTCTCCGTGAAATTGAGAACGGCGTCTTTTTGCCACTAGAGTTAAACAATTTGCAAAACTTTGCTCGAATTATTAAATTTTCGGTTCAGTGTCTCCAACACGTTGCATAATTCTCGCATTACACAAAAAGCGTTTGCTTAAAAATTTCTTCATTAGATCCTCGCGTAGAAAAATTTACTTTTTCCGCTTATCTCAACGTATAAATTCCCGTCTCAGGTGGCACAATCGCCGGACTTCCATTTACGAAATGGCCGACAGCGGGTACATTTCCTGATTTACGTCTTATTCGGTGCATTAACATCGAAGTTTGCCACGAAAAAGCTCTATCATTTCCTTCGCAAAAGCATTAAGCTCCGATTTCGATAGCGCGTTTTTCCCGAGATTAAAATGATGCGTTGCAAACGGAGAGAGATGTTCCGGATTCCTCCGGGCCAAGCCACCGCGATAGGCGAAGTTCAATCGAATTTTTTTACTATTAATAAGTATGAACGTCAAAAATTGGGAATGGTTTAGACGAGAATAACACCAATACCAAATTTTTTTACTTAAACAAAGAGTACTGGGGGTTCAAATGATACATCAAAGGGTCACATGCGGTGAATACCTGAAAATTTTTTGGACGCCGGTTCGCGCAACAGTGAAAAACTCTCTGAAAAAAAATTAAACAGTGAGTGACAACGAAATAAAATTTTCATGCTGCGATGTTGCGATTTCAGCAGAGACCGGTTCTTAGGAAACATTCCTAATGCGCAATTTTTAAGGGATTTTCTTAAAACTTGAAATAAATCAGTTTTGGTAAAAATGTAATGTTTGACAAAATTTTTATTTCTTCAAAATTTCTAAATGACTGGTTGTAATAAAACTTAACAGCGATGGTACTAATTTTCTTAAAAGGTTTAAATAAGAAGAAATATATATATATATATTATATATATATATTAAAATACAATGTGTTCAAAAATGATTGTTCATCAAGTCGACTATGGAATTTATATTCAATGTACCATTTTTGTCAAATTTTTTAATTCGATTTTTACTCACGTTTTGCATTTTTCGGCAAAGTTTCAAGTCTAGGGTTTGTCTTCATTTGTAATTTATGTTTCCGTGATTTTTGTTGTTATGTTCTGTTTATAGTTTTTAGATTCGAAACCTTTTTGCAACATTTTGACGAATCTGTCACTTTGACGGCATTCTCAATTCGGAAGTAAAATTACCGTTGGGGGCGCCACTGAGCTAGGTCGACAACAGTAACCATAAATGGCGGGAAAATGTTTATTCGGATATTTTGAGCGTTGTACGAATTTTGGGGCTTCACAATTATTACATTGCCAATGCGGAATGACTATTGTATCTTTGGTGGAAGAAACGATTGTTGATAAATTAGAAATGACGAGGAAAACACGAATAACGATGACTTTTTGGTTTACTTTCTTTATTGGAAAATTGTTACAAAGACATTGAAAAGCCTACCTTTTGGCATAATTTACGTTTAAATGTATCAGCAGTTGTTAATCTTTATTGTAGTTTTGTAGATTTACCGCAGCATTTCATGATTTTTTCAGTGGAAAATTCTAACCTAAAATTCATAACACTTCACTAATTTATTGGTTTCTTGAGCCAAACTTTGTGTTCGCTGTGATCCATTACTTATAATCTTTAATTAGACAACTGTTTGATAACACTTTGTAATCAAAATTTAAATATTATTCACTTTTTATCCACTTTCAAGGTCCAACAATAAACACTTTATACCACGAAAAACCACAGAACCAAAGTGAACGCTTGTATTTACCACCACGTACTTTTAAAGTAATTCTTTCTATTGTAAGTAATTAACACTATACACTCAAAATTGTTGAACAATTCATTAAATGTCAGTGAAATGTGGCATTACGAAAATTTCTTTACTGTTTTCGACATAGTTCAAAAGTCATTACCAGAGGGCGTCTAGTTAATTTTATTTCCGAATTTAAATTAAGCGCCATATTACGTTCAAATTTCGTAGGTGACTTGATGAACAACCATTTTTGAACACATTGTACAATACAGGGTGTTAGGGAATGGCTTTGCAATATTTCGTATGTGAATTTGTCATGATCAGACAAGTTTTAAACCCTTATTTCATTTTTCCAAAAAGTGAGTACTTTCTTCAGATATTTTTATTAACCCACCTGTTGAGAGCCACTGTGTGTGGCTTATGGTGGTTTATTATTTTTTTTCGTAAAATTTAATAACAAAACGCAAATTGAAATAGAAGAATCACGTAGTAGACCAAGAAGTTAATTTATCTTCGCTGTTTTGTCAATAATTTTAAAATTTACGCTAATTTTTATAATCCTAGCACAGTGGTTCTCAAAATTTGGGACTTACATTTCAGAACGATTTTTTGCTTGATTGATTTGTCTTGCCATTCTCTTCTACCTTTAAATTTGAGTTAAACTATTTCCTAACATGCTGTATACCCATAATTAACTAATCTTTTTACTCGGCAAAATATTTAGAAGTGAACATAAAACGAAAGAATTAATTTGAATTAATTTTGAATTAATTTAATCCTTTAACAAAATTGAGACTTATAATAACTTAATATCAACAACGTATGTACACAGACACCAACTGAATAGATCTTAGTTCAAAAAAATGTAAGTATGAATAAGTGGAACGTTATGATATTTTTGTGCAAAATGACCAAATAAAAAATTGAAAAAACTGTAAAATATTAATCTAAATTTCTGAAACAATTATTTTAATAAGTTTTGTAAAAAACTCCAAAAATTTGAAGCAATGCGTTTTTAACAATAAATTTCAGATTAGCGTCCAAAATAATACAAATTGATACTTAAATGTAATTTCATAATAAAGAATTTGTAAATTTTATTAAGTTTATCAGTATCTAATTTAAAATTAACAGCAATATTTTTATTTTTCTGCATAGAAATCATTAGAAAAGTAATAGTCTTTTTTTTGTAATGTGTTTCTTCATCAGAAATTCCAACACCAACAAAGTCAAATACGTGATTTATTTCTTTAAAATTAGCCAAGACTGTTAGATTAACTATTTTTACATTGTAATCAAAAATCAGAATTATTACTATTTAATAAGTTGGATTATCATTGTTGTCATCATATAAATTTTTTTGATTAAATTAAGTGAATAATTACTAGTTTTTGCAATATATTTGATGTTGTAGAAATTCCCAGAAAAAAATTTAAATCACTTAACTTATTAACTTTAATTTTAAAAGATATTATAAGACCGTTTATTTTTTGCTAAAGAGAAGTGATTCGAATAAAAATTTAAAATACATAAAAAAGATGTTGGTTAATGTGCCAATTAGTTTTAATATTATCAATTTTCAGAAGTCCTAATAAATTTAACATCAATATATGAAATTATGTTATTTTCAAGTTCAAGTTTAGTGTAAATTTTAAAGTATTAAATATATTTAAAATAAAGTTTTGTTTGTCAAACGGAATAAATGTAAATAATTCATCTACATAAGTAAACATAAAAGAAAGATCCAATCTCAACTTTTTATTTTTAAAGTTTGTCAATATTTCAGCTTTTAGTTTCTTAGTTTCCCAATATTTTATATCTATTTCCAAAATTTTTCAGTTTTTCGTAGTTTCTCTACCTTATGATACCAGTGTTCCAATTTCTTGGTTACTTTGCAGTTCTATAGTTTTTAAATTATCGATCTTTCAGTCACTATTATTATGATTTCCACAAAATTTCAATCTCACAGTTTTTTAGTTAACTATTTTATATATCAGCTTTTCAGTTTCTTCGTGTATTAGTTTTTTATTGAGAATGACATTTTTACATTTATTAGTGTTTCTCTTTTCCAGTTCTATAGTTTTTTCAGTTTTTCAGTTTTTTAGTTCTTTAGAATTTTAATCACACTATTTTTTTTGCTTTTTAGTTTCTCAACATTAAAATTACTTTTTCTACGACTTCTCAATTCATATTCCCTAGTTGTATATTAAATTATTCCTTAAGGTTTCACTATTTTTATTTTTAAAGATACAGAAACCCTTACAAAAGCACAGGAATATTTTCAAGCCACTTTGAAAAATAACGTACCTTCACACATTAAAGTTATAAAAATAGCATAACAATATTATAATCAATAGGCTTTAATTTGTAAATAAAATGTAAATTTCTGTAATAAAAACTCCAGAAGTTGTGAAATAATTATTTAGTAGGAAACTAAGACAAACCACAAAAAATTCTAGACATAAAAATCTGCTGACAATAAAAATGCTAATTGAATAATAAAATGTTAATAATGCAGATGTGTCTTATTTTATTACTATGTATTTCCATACAGTGAGTTTATTTTCTAGCTTGAGATAAATTCGTACAGAAAAACAAACTAATTTTACAGCAGCAAATTTTAGAACAACATTTAAGTTCATTAATGAACTACTTTATAGCTTTTTTCTGTGCAACAAATATTTTAAATTTTTTACAAATCTGTTAAAAAAAATTAATAAGTTTTTTGTAGCTGTAGAAATTAATAAAATATCTGTCTTAAGTTATCAGATTTCTGTTTTTTGCAACTTTTTTGACACCTAAATAGAGTATTTAATCTCCTAAAAATCCGGTCTCTAGTTATGTTATCAGTGACCTGAAACTGAACAATCCGCAAAATCCCCAGTGACCCCCTTAGAGGAGCAGACGCATCGATCGTGTCCTGCCCTTAGTCCCAGCCGACACCCTTTCGAAATAAAACAAGCTGAAAAAGCAAGATGACAAGCTGTTGCAAAAAAAAACCTTGAATCTCGATTCAATTAAACAAGAAACAAAATCGAATATTGGATTCGTTTGGCTTAATCCGGACCCGGAATCATATTTCCCACATACGCCGATCGGAAAGCCACCCTCTAAACAAAATCTAAAATACGCGACGCATTTTTACTCCGGGATTCCGGAGCGAAATTATATGACGCGGCGGTGCACCGATTCGGCGACGATTACTCCGGGAACTTAATATGCTCCCGGATTAAGTAAGTTGATTAACAAGACTGGATTAGCAAAATGACGATCGATCCGGACGTTTAAGGGACCGGAGCCCTCTTGAATTGAACGGAATAACAAAGTTTAGGGCGCTTTCTGACTCCGGACAATAAGGCAGTAATTTTTATTGACGGCTAAAAAGCTTCGCCGGTCGTTCGAAAGGCGAAAAATCACGACCAATTATATGATTTTTCCGGGAAAAAATTTTTTCATAATTTGTTGGCAACCCAAAATTCCAGAATCAAAGTCCGGTCCAGACTTGCTATTATTATCATCGTTTGAGTAACCGTAGCCGTCCCAACCCCTATTAATTTCACCCTTGGAATGCGCTCATATTCCGTCTTCAAACGCTCGATTTATCACGACGTAACTATTCGGAAATAAAATTAACTAGACGCCCTCTGGTGATGACTTTTGGACTATGTCGAAAACAGTAAAGAAATTTTCGTAATGCCACATTTAACTGACATTTAATGAATTGTTCAACAATTTTGCGTGTATAGTGTTAATTACTTACAATAGAAAGAATTACTTTAAAAGTACGTGGTGGTAAATACTAGCGTTGACTTTGGTTCTGTAGTTTTTCATGGTATAATGTGTTTATTGTTGGAACTTGAAAGTGGATAAAAAGTGAAAAATATTTAAATTTTGATTACAAAGTGTTATCAAACAGTTGTCTAATTAAAGATTATAAGTAATGGATCACAGCGAACACAAAGTTTGGCTCAAGAAACCAATAAATTAGTGAAGTGTTATGAATTTTAGGTTAGAATTTTCCACTGAAAAAATCATGAAATGCTGCGGTAAATCTACAAAACTACAATAAAGATTAACAACTGCTGAAACATTTAAACGTAAATTATGCCAAAAGGTAGGCTTTTCAATGTCTTTGTAATAATTTTCCAATAAAGAAAGTGAACCAAACAGTCATTCGTTATTCGTGTTTTCCTCGTCATCTCTCATTTGTCAACATAAGTTTCTTGCATCAATGATGCAATAATCATTCCGCATAGGCAATGTAATAATTGTGAAGCCCCAAAATTCGTACAACGCTCAAAATATCCGAATAAACATTTTCCCGCCATTTATGGTTACTGTTTTCGACCTAGCTCAGTGGCGCCCCCAACGGTAATTTTACTTCCGAATTAGCATTCCGAAGCTTGATTTTTTCACCCTCTGTGTTATTAAACCGAAAATATTAATAATAAGATAAAGCAAATAAACAAATTTTATCTCGACCGCGTTGTGTTTTTCTAATTAAATGGAAAAATTAGATGCAGTATTGGCAAAAACGTCAAAACCAGAGCGACTTCATTCGGCGCGAAATCCCTTCAGGTGTGGGTGTATTTTTTCCAGCGATAAGGGGCGAAGCCGAACATATCGAGGGATGTTTTGGGATAAAGCAAGATTGTGAAAAAGGGATGAGGAGGAAAAACGTATGAAAAAATAACAGTGTGTTTGGCCGGTTTTACGGTCACAGAGTGAAAACAATGAGACAGAAATCACTATTGTTTCAGTATAGAATTTTTACCATATGACAATACAATACGCGGATAATTCGTTTAAAGTTGCTACAGAAGTACCTAATAATGTGGTTTTAGCAAGTGACTAGCGGCACTACCTCATTTTAATTTAAATCAGATTCGTGGAAAACAGATAACGAAACAAACAATAAAACTGACTAAAGCAAAAAAACAAATTTATTTCAGTCGTTCCAACTTTATGATAATTAAATACGTTCCCAAAAAATTTTATACATAACTTTTTTATTCGCATGATATTAATTTTTTTATGTAGCCAAAAATAGATACCAATTCAGAAATAAAATTAACTAGACGCCCTCTGGTGATGACTTTTGAACTATGTCGAAAACAGTAAAAATTCCACATTTAACTGACATTTAATGAATTGTTAAACAATTTTGCGTGTATAGTGTTAATTACTTACAATAGAAAGAATCACTTTAAAAGTACGTGGTGGTAAATACTAGCGTTGACTTTGGTTCAGTAGTTTTTAGTGGTATAAAGTGTTTATTGTTGGAACTTGAAAGTGGATAAAAAGTGAAAAATATTTAAATTTTGATTACAAAGTGTTATCAAACAGTTGTCTAATTAAAGATTATAAGTAATGGATCACAGTGAACACATAGTTTGGCTCAAGAAACCAATAAATTAGTGAAGTGTGTGTATTTTAGGTTAGAATTTTCCACTGAAAAATTCATGAAATGCTGCGGTAAATTTACAAAACTACAATTAAGATTAACAACTGCTGATACATTTAAACGTAAATTATGCCAAAAGGTAGGCTTTTCAATGTCTTTGTAGTAATTTTCCAATAAAGAAAGTAAACCAAAAAGTCATTCGTTATTCGTGTTTTCCTCGTCATCTCTCATTTGTCAACATAAGTTTATTGCATCAAAGATACAATAGTCATTCCGCATAGGCAATGCAATAATTGTGAAGCCCCAAAATTCGTACAACGCTCAAAATATCCGAATAAACATTTTCCCGCCATTTATGGTTACTGTTTTCGACCTATCTCAGTGGCGCCCCCAACGGTAATTTTACTTCCGAATTCCAATTTTGCACAAATAATACAATGTGTTTTTGAATGATTCTCATCTATTAGCTGTTTCAAAACTATAAAAACGCCAAATTCAATGTGCCGCTTCGTTCAAATGACTATTGATAGTCTGAATATTGTCATTTCTGTTAAATTTTTGAATTCGCTTTTCACTCATTTTTTTGCATTTTTCGGCAAAGTTTCTAGTCTAGGAATTGTCTTCATTTGTATTTTATGTGTCCTTGACTTTTTTTGTTATATACTTTTTATAGTTTTTAGAGTCGAAGCCTTTTTGCATCACTTTGACGGCATTCACAATTTAAATGAAGCGGCACATTATGTTTAAATTTCATAGGTGACTTGATAAACAATTATGTTTAAACACATTGTAGATATTTATTCTTGAAAAACTAAATGGTGACAAATAATTTCCTATACTTGGTCCAAAAAAAAAGACAAGCCTACAAAAAAGGATAGATCTTTTTACGACTTCCATGAGTGTGACAAGACAAGAGCTTACACATTTATTTAAAATACTATATTATTTAAAAAAAATAATTCGGTAAAATGCGACGTTGGCGTTTTTATAGTTTTGAAACAGCTAATAGTTAACTTTGAAATTGGTTTACAAGTAAAAAAATATGTGCCGCTCTACTCATTTGAATTCACTGTCAATAAATGTCAAATCTGTCAGTTGTAAAATTCTTTAAAAATTTTCGTTAAAATGCATCTAAATTGTTACAGTGTGCAAGAAAACCCTTTTTTTATTGCAACTTATTTACAAATTCGAAACTTTATAAATGGAGAATGGTAATATTCGATGTCTAAATGCCTATCATTAGTTCTACAAAGCGGTATTTTCTGATTTTACATGAGAAATTCACAGACGACTTAATGAGAATCATTTAAAAAAACATTGTATAATTTATAGGAAAATGTAAACCAAAAATTTAGAATTTTTAATTTTCTACAGTTGAGCCGGCTAGAAATATCTTTCACTATATCTTAAAAACTAATAGTTGCACAGAAGCCAGCGCTTGATATTAGATACTTAATGTTTTGTTTGTTGGTAACATTTTAAGCCTTCTTTTTAATCCAAGAATATAAACACAATTTTAAAACACGTTTCCTATAGCAACATATTTACTGTATTTTAAAACACGCTTCCTATAGCAACGTGTTTTAAATTAAGACGTCTAAATGCAAAACTCACTCTTTGATTCCTTCTCTCTTTCATTTTTAATATCTGAATCCAAGATTATAAACACTATTTCAAAACACGTTTACCATAGCAACGTGTGTACACTTTTTTAAAACACGCCAAACATAGCAACGTGTTTTAAATTTTAGTACTGTTTTCACTATTTTAAAACACGCTTTCCAACGCAATTTCTTTTAAATTAAAATGTTCCAGCAAAAAACGCTTAAAGTTCTCTGGTGCCTAAGTATGTAACTCGCATACGCTCGTTGCATAACGACAGCCCACGAACTTTAAGCTTCTGTTTTCGCTCTCATATTATTAATAACAATTCTGTATGTATATACGTGAATGCTTACTGAAATTTTCAAACCTTCCACATAATTAAAATTAATTAATTTAAAAAATTAATATGATAAAAAATAATGAAAACATTAATAAATTAAAATTTTATAATTTTTATTTTAATTCTTAAAACAACTACGATGTCTTTGGGCAAAAAATTCTAATAACATTTTTGCTAGCACGAAAATTACGTTTAAATTTTATATTTTTACTGAGATAATTAATTGGTTTTTGGGTCTAGCGATATTTTTTACGGATTGTTAACACAAAAAACATTTAAACATCGCTTAATTTCGGATGACTGAAGAAATAAAAACGTTGCAGCTACTTAATAATAATTACTTAAGTAATTAATTATGAAAAAGTATGAAAAATTTGAGAAAAATTATTTAAAATTTGAGAAAAATTCTGAAAAATTTGAGAAAAATTCTGAAAAATTTGAGAAAAATTCTGAAAAAATAGAGAAAAACGGAGGGCATTTGGGGCAAACGCTGAACTATGTGTAATTATTAGTTTTTTAGATAAAGTAGGAAAAATATACTTTTAGTAGACTCACCCTGTATATTTTAACTGTATCTCAGAAACTATAATAATCACACTTAAATCAGCGATTGCTGTTAAAAAAATTATTCTTTTTTTCTCTACACACTCTAATCAATATCAATTCGCAAAAAAAATTTAATAACAATTTTACGTAAAAACTTTGTCGAGAACATAAAAAATACGCTCCTAAAAAGTTTATTCGTTGTATAGTCCACATTTAATTGTATCTAATCAAATTGTAATTGACTTGACCTCACTCAAGTAAATAGAAACTTACCTAACACAAATTAGTTTATTTAGTAATTAATTAGTTCTTATAGTGTTCAATTAAATTCAGTTGCCACTTAGTTTGCAAAACTTAAATTACGTTCAAATGTAAGCTATTTTTTTGTCAAATCAACAATTAAATATCACATTACACAACCAAAATAATACTGTGTACATAATAAATAAACAAAATTACAACTTTTTTACGAAATTTTTGTTCAAAACAACATAAAAGCGTCGTATGATGTGCAATAATAACATTTTTTTTTAACAATTTCATAATCAATTAATTTTTCGATCAATAAGGAATTGTAGAAAAATGCACATGCAAAGAAACCTATTTAATAGCAAATTCTGATTCTCTGATCACTCTGATGTGATTTTAGTTTTTGGTGTACCAACAATAACATATACTTCTATTAGATTCACCCTGTATTTTTTTGTTATCTTATAACAGTGATGTACAATGTGTTCAAAAACGTTTATTCATTAAGTCGACTATGGAATATAAATTCAATGTGCCGCTTCGGTTCAAATGACTATTGTAGTCTGAATATTGTCATTTCTGTTAAATTTTTGAATTCGCTTTTTACTGATTTTTCGGCGAAAAATTTTATAATTTTTATTTTGATTCTAAAACAACTATGAAGTTTTCGAGCAAAAAATTCTGATAAAATTTTTGCTAGCACGAAAATTACGTTTATTTAAATTTTATATTTTTACTTAGTTAATTAATTATGTTTTGGAGGTAGCGATATTTTTTACGGATTGTTAACACAAAAAAACATTTAAACATCGCTTGATCTCAGATGACTGTATAAATAAAAACGTTGCGTAGTTAATAACTACTTAATTAATTAATTATGAAAAATTAGAGAAAAATTCTGAAAAAATAGAGAAAAATGGAGGGCATTTTATAGCAAACGCTGAATTTTGTGTAATTATTAGTTTTTCAGATACAGTAATAAAAATACACTTTTAGTAGACTCACCCTGTATATTTTAACTGTATCTCAGAAACTATAAAATCACGCCTAAATCAGTGATTTCTGCTGAATGCTTTATTCTTTTCTGTACACACTCTAATTAATGTCGATTCGCCCAAAAAAATGTAATAACAATTTTACGTAAAAAATACGTCAAAAAGTTCCTAAAAAGTTTATTCGTTGTATAGTTCACATTTAATTGTATATAATCAAATTGTAATTGACTTGAACTTACCCAAGTAAATGGAAACTTACCTAACACAAATTAGTTTATTTAGTAATTAATTAGTTCTTATACAGCGTGCTCAAAAACTGGCGCACCAACTTAATGGTGTGTGGTAGAGAAGTGGTTACGTATAAAGGTAAAAATAGTAAAAAAATTCTTTGTATTAAAGTTATTGATAAATAACAGATTTCAGATAAATGATATGTGGCAACGTTGTCTAACAGTTATGATCGCAATAGAATTTGAGCAACAATTCGGAAATAAAATTAACTAGACGCCCTCTGATGACTTTTGAACTATGTCGAAAACAGTAAAGAAATTTACGTAATGCCACATTTAACTGACATTTAATGAATTGTTCAACAATTTTGCGTGTATAGTGTTAATTACTTACAATTGAAAGAATTACTTTAAAAGTACGTGGTGGTAAATACTAGCGTTGACTTTGGTTCTGTAGTTTTTCGTGGTATAAAGTGTTTATTGTTGGAACTTGAAAGTGGATAAAAAGTGAAAAATATTTAAATTTTGATTACAAAGTGTTATCAAACAGTTGTGTAATTAAAGATTATAAGTAATGGATCACAGCGAACACAAAGTTTGGCTCAAGAAACCAATAAATTAGTGAAGTGTGTGAATTTTAGGTTAGAATTTTCCACTGAAAAAATCATGAAATGCTGCGGTAAATCTACAAAACTACAATAAAGATTAACAACTGCTGATACATTTAAACGTAAATTATGCCAAAAGGTAGGCTTTTCAATGTCTTTGTAATAATTTTCCAATAAAGAAAGTGAACCAAACAGTCATTCGTTATTCGTGTTTTCCTCGTGATCTCTCATTTGTCAACATAAGTTTCTTGCATCAAAGATGTAATAATCATTCCGCATAGGCAATGTAATAATTGTGAAGCCCCAAAATTCGTACAGCACTCAAAATATCCGAATAAACATTTTCCCGCCATTTATGGTTACTGTTTTCGACCTAGCTCAGTGGCGCCCCCAACGGTAATTTTACTTCCGAATAAAAATAAATTATTTTTGAATCGGTTTCCTAGGAAATAATTCCCAGTGTTGGCACATCTATACATTGTGATTTTTTTAATGAATTTTAATTTTTTTAAATTAAAAAAACTGCCAAAATCTAGTAAATTTTAAAATAATTATTCATCGTTTTGTTACGGAACGATTATCTGGTATGAAACATAAAAATATAAAAAAATAATGAAAACTAAAGAAGTTAACATAATAAGTTTGTAGCTCCAGATTTTTAAAAATATAACTTTAGGAATTTTTTCAACATTTTTCCCGTAATCTGCACTTGCTTCTCAATAACGTACCACTGAGTTGGTGCGCCAGTTTTTGAACATCCTGTAGAGTTCAATTAAATTCAGTTGCAACTTAGTTTGCAAAACTCAAATTACGATCAAAATTTTTTGTCAAATCAACAATTAATAAGATCAAATTACACAACCAAAATAAAACTGTACGCTTTTTCAATGAACAAAAGTATTCATAATAAATAAACTAAATTTTTAATAATTACCAATCTTAGACCTAGCTACAACTTTTTTACGTAATTTTTGGTCAAAACAACATAAAAGCGTCGTTTGATTCAGAATGTCATCAGCAATAATAATATTTTTTTAACAGTTTAATAATAACAATTAAATAATTTTTCGATCAATAATAGTATAAAAAATTATAGAAAAATACACATGCAAAAAAACCGACTTCATATCAAATTCTGATTCCAATGTGATTTTAGTTTTTGGTGTACAACAATAAAATATACTAATCTAATAATACCCTGTATTTTTTTTTTTGTTACCTTAATAATCAAATAGTTACACTTGGTAAAAAAAACAAAACAAAACAATAAGTCTAGAGAAAAAGACAGACCTTTTTACGACTTCCGTGAGTGTGACAAGGCAAAAGCTTACACATTTATTTAGAATACTATAACACAAAAGCACTGATACAAAGTTTATTTGTGAATTATTTCGTTCACTGTAGAGACAATATCAACAATGGCATAAGAGTACTGAAAAGTACCACTTTACAGATGACTTCAGACAACAGTTATTTGTATACCAAAGCACTCTAAAGTTGGACTTGTTTATCACGAATATGAACTTTGAAACATTATTACGCAACCGACTTTAAACAACTTTATTTCGGATTTTTTGGAGACGATTTCCATTACTATTTGAGAATAACATAAGTAGTGAAAAGTGCTGCTTTCTAGTTTTTGTAAAAGCAATAATAATAATAAATAACAATAAAATTAAACAAAACAAAGTTAAATTTTTATCGTGTAATTTATTCTGCATGTTTTACGTGATGTTAGAAAATAATTTTAGCGAAAAATTGATAAACGAGCAAATTTCCCTAAATAATAAAAACCATTAAGTCACAAAATTGAAAAAAAGCGTCAACGCATTTCGGAGCGTTTAATTCATATCAAAACAAGCAAACCTGACATAAACCCTCGCTTCAAGCTCGCGTTAAAATTTCCATTTGTAATAAAAGACATTTCACATCTGTTTCAGCGCTGATATCCTATCAAGATTATCCAAAAAAAAAAAAATTCTCCGATGGAATCCAGACCACTTTTTGCCCTTTTCCCTCATCCAACTGGCACTTGAACCCTTCTTACCCTCGACAACAATTCAACACTAACAACCAAAACAACTCGAAAAATATCAACAATGATCGCGTTTTTGTGTGTTTTGAAAATTTAGAACCGCGTTACGTCATAAAGCACGTTTTGGGGGTGGGGCTTTGGCACATCACACGCACGAAGAATGAAGAAAAATTGTACAGGGAGGTTGAAGAAAGACGAGAGAAAAGTTGTGCTAGAGATAGGTTCGAAAATCCCGGCTGAACGTCAGCATCGTGCGGCCAAAACTGAGCACGGTGACGGTGCGCCGGAGCGGCGGAGGCGGCGGCGGCGGCGGCGGTGGTGGTGGTGGTGGAACGGCTCCGGGCGCACTTATACAGATGCACGCGGAAAGATAATTATCCGAGTGGAGAAACGCGGCCCTGACCGCAATTAGAATTCGGGGGAGAAAAATCAAAAGGGCGATTAATCAATCGGGGCTTGAATGGCTTCCGAACAAGTGATTAATTGCACTGCGAAAATTACGAAAATTTAAGCCCCAAAGTGGATTCGATTCAATTGAAGCCATGAGAAGGCCTTATTTTTGTTTCTTTATTCCACTTGTCTCGGGGGTGTTTTGGTCGTTGCTTTGTCTCTATTTATTCAATCGGTTATGCTTCATTGTGCGTACATTTCCATCAATTTCCGGTTTTTTGCTTATTTCTGCCTTTCTGACTTTGATGGAACCAGAGATAAGTTCCTATGTTTTCGCTTTTTTTTATTCGCAAAATCTTTTTCAATTTTGTATCAGAAAAATGCGAAAACATTCACTGTACCTATAATTGTGAAAATATTGTTAGAATCGATTGGAACCTATTATGCTAAAGCTAAATCTGTTTTTTCAACGACCGTATCAGCTCGACAAACTAATTTTCCTGATCGAAATTGCCAACGTTTTGTTCTCTCAAAACTGGAGAATAATTACCTGATTTTTCGAGAAAAATTAAAGCTAAATTCCGGACAAATTAATTAGCGCTAAGAGTAAAAGCCAAAAGCTTTTTCGTTTACGCGCACGAAGAGATAATGTAAACATAAACACAAAAATGCTTCGAAGTGTTTTTTCTCAGCAAATAAATGTACACAAAGTGTTGCATTAATTGGAAATTTTGAAGTAAAAATTTTTTTCATTCATTTTTGTAAAATAATAAAAGTAATAAAGTAATATTCACGAAGCACAGCAGAGAGACAACTTGTATAATTTTAAACGAAATAAAAATAAAGCGACATAAAATTACGAATAATTGCAGAAAAATTCGGTAATAAGAAGCTTATTTATATAAATACAAGAAATGCTAACCCGGCGCATCCACCATTTCGCTTCACTGAAAAATTATTAGTACCTATAAACTTATTATATAAGACACCATAAATAGTGCAAGTTGTACTCGTAACTCTGTCATTTGCATAAATTTAAAATAAAATAAATGTATAAAATAATACCAAATTGCCTTAATTTGTAAAACTTTGTGATTGTTTTTCTTATTAAAATGATTTAATTTATTCCTTAATCCTGTGTTGTTTTGTTGCTCATTCTAGTATTTTAAAACATAAACAAAATATTTTCAAAAATAATCTCAAAATAATTAAATTAGGTTAAAATTACTGTCATTTTGCCGTATAAGCACATTTGTAGTCTCAAAACTCAGACGCTCGACAAGGTTTCACTAGAACCAGCAATTAAAAAATCATGCAATAATGTTGTAAGCAACAAAAGAATTCTGATAAAAATACAATTATTTAACAAAATTTTGTCAAAAATAAGCCTTCAAATCACGATATTATATCAAATCTTTTAATAAGATTGCCTTTTTGGAGCGTAATGTAATGTCTTTTTGTAATATTTCCTTAAACAGAGCTAAAAAAATACCGAACTATAACAAAAAACACATTATTTTGTTGTTTTCTTTAGACCAGAAACGCAATTATTTCATGGAATTTTGGAAACTTTGACCCCGGAAATTAATAAACTAATAATACGCCAAAATTGATGTTTTTTTATTTTTGATTTTTTTTTAAATTATCTAAATACGAGTACAAACAAATAATACAAGAAATGCTAACCCGGCGCATCCACCATTTTACTTCGCTGAAAAACATATTACTAACTATAAACTTATTATAAGACCATAAATAGTGCAAGCTGTACTCGTAATTCTGTCATTTGCATAAATCTAAAATAAATGTATAAAATAATACCAATTTGCCTTAATTTGTAGAATTTTGTGAATGTTTTTCTCATTAAAAAAAATAATTTACTCCTTAATCTTATGTTTACTACACTCACTTATTTATTTATTTATTTATTTAAAATATGCTGTTTTGGTACTTATTCCATTATTTTGAGACATAAACAAAATAATTTCACAAAATATTCCCAATGCTCTATTACTGTAAAAATTACAGCTGTTATTTATTAAATCAGGTTAAAAATTATTGTCTTTTTTTCGTATAAGCACGTTTCTGCACTGTAAACTAAAAAATATCGAACTATAACAAAAAATACGTTATTTTGTTGTTTTCTTTAGGCCAGAAACGCAATTATTTCATAGAATTTTAGAAAATTTAATCCCGAAAATTACTAAACTAATATTACGTCGAAATTGTTGTTATTATTAATTTTCCATTATGAATGTGTAAATACGTTTTTCTGTGATGAGATTTATCGAAAACCGATGTCACTAGATTAAATCAGGTTGAAAATAGCAAAATAGAAATTTGTTCTCTCATGACTGGACAACGCAAAAAGTAAGGACCAAAAGCTTTTTCGTTTAGGTGTACAAAGAGAAAATGTAAACATAAACACAAAAAATGCTTTCGAAGTGTTTTTTCTCAGCAAATAAATGTACACAAAGTGTTGCATTAATTGGGAAATTTGAATTAAAAATTTTAGATTCAAACTCATTAAAAATTCACTCTTTTAGAGATATAATTTCGCTAGATCTGGAATATGTACATATATAATCTAAGATTTGATACCATTATCATTTGTTTATTTATTTTTGTAAAATAATAGAAAAAATAAAGTAATATTCACGGAGCACAGCAGAAGAACAGATTGTATAATCTTAAGCGAAATAAAAATAAAGCGACAAATAATACAAGAAATGCTAACCCGACGCAATTGTGCCAAAAATAGAATTATTTAACAAAATTTGGTCAAAAATAAGCCTTCAAATCACGACATTGTATCAAAATTTATAAAAAGATCGTCTTTTTGGAGCGTTGTGTAAATAAAAGTGATTTTTTTTGCAATATTTACTTAAATAGAGCTACGGCATATGTACATACATAATCTAAGATTTGATGCTATTATAATGTTTATTTATTTTTGTAAAATAATAGAAGTAATAAAGTAAAATTCACAGAGCACAGCACAGAGACAGCTTATATAATCTTAAGCGAAATAAATGAAAGCGACATAGAATTACAAGTAATTGCAGTAAAATTCGGTAATAAGAAGCTATTTTGAATTATCTAAACACAAGTATAAACAAATAATACAAAAAATGCTAACCCGGCGCATCCACCATTTCTCTAAATTACTCGTAAGACTGTTATTTCCATAAATTTAAAATACAATAAATGTATAAAATAATACCAATTTGGCTTAATTTCTAAAACTTTGTAATTGTTTTTCTTATTAAAAAAAATATTTATTCCATAATCTTTTGTTTACTACACTCACTTCTTTATTAACTGTAAACTAAAAAATACCAAACTATAACAAAAAAAAACGTTATTTTGTTGTTTTCTTTAGGCCAGAAACGCAATTATTTCATAGAATTTTAGAAAATTTAATCCCGAAAATTACTAAACTAATAATACGTCGAAATTGTTGTAATTATTAATTTTCCATTATGAATGTGTAAATACGTTTTTCTTTGAGGAGATTTATCAAAAGCTGATGTCACTAAATTACATTAGGTTGAAAATAGCAAACTAAAAATTTGTCCTCTCATAACTGGACAATTAATTAGCGCAAAGAGTAAAAACCAAAAGTTTTTTGTTTAGGTGCACAAAGAGAAAATGTAAACGTAAACACAAAATGCTTTCGAAGTATTTTTTCTCAACAAATAAAACTACACAAATTCTGATGCATTAATAGATACTTTCCAAGTAAAAATTAGACTAAAGCAAACTAAACTAATTATAAAAAACAAATGCCACTTTGTTCATTTATTCTAGCACTTGTATATTTCAAGCCAGGAACGCAATAATATCATGAAATATTTCCAATAATAACGCCAAACATCATTAACATCAGGACAAAAGTGGTGAGATTTTTTTTGTATAAACACGTTCTGTTTGACGAAAACCGGCAACTTAAAAAATCACCTAATTAGGCACAGATTAAAAATAGCAAAAAAAATTCAATTAAAAACACAATATTTCAGAAAATTTTCTTAAAAATCACCCTCCAAATCATAAAATTATATTAGAACTTGTAAAAATACTGCCAAAAACAAAATTACTTCACACAACGTTGTTAAAATGAGCTAAAAAATTGCAAAACTAAGCAAGAATTGCAGTTTTGCAAGAATTCACAAACATAAGGTAAAGCAATTACTAAATTAGGTCCAAAATGACATCATTTTGTCTTTTTCGAAGATCTGAGCAGCACATTTTATTCAGTCAAAATATTGTCACAAATAAGATAAAAACGGTGTAAATTTTGCCCTTTTGAGCGATATGCTAAAAAAATGGAATAATTAAAAAAAACGTGATTCTGATGTTTATTTTGAACAAGAAAAAAGACAGTGTGGTTCAATAAATTTGTTTCTGTCTAAACATGATGAGAAAATCAAGTGTCTCAGACAAAATGTTCGCAACTAATTCTTTTTAAAAGTTTCTCCTTAAAATATAAAAAAATCTGTAATTAGTAATTAGTAAAATACGAATATGCCATCATATTTTTAGGCATTTGAGTATTCGGAAATAAAATTAACTAGACGCCCTCTGGTGACGACTTTTGAACTATGTCGAAAACAGTAACGAAATTTTCGTAATTCCACATTTAATTGAGATCTAATAAATTGTCTAACAATTTTGCGTGTATAGTGTTAATTGCTTATATTAGAGAGAATCACTTTAAAAGTACGTGGTGGTAAATACTAGCGTTGACTTTGGTTCTGTAGTTTTTCGTGGTATAAAGTGTTTATTGTTGGAACTTGAAAGTGGATAAAAAGTGAAAAATATTTAAATTTTGATTGCAAAGTATTATCAAACAGTTGTCTAATTAAAGATTATAAGTAATGGATCACAGCGAACACAAAGTTTATCTCAAGAAACCAATAAATTAGTTAAGTGATATGAATTTTAGGTTAGAATTTTCCACTGAAAAAATCATGAAATGCTGCGGTAAATCTACAAAACTACAATAAAAATTAACAACTGCTGATACATTTAAGCGTAAATTATGCCAAAAGGTAGGCTTTTCAATGTCTTTGTAATAATTTTCCAATAAAGAAAGTGAACCAAACAGTCATTCGTTATTCGTGTTTTCCTCGTCATCTCTCATTTGTCAACATAAGTTTCTTGCATCAAAGATGCAATAATCATTCCGCATAGGCAATGTAATAATTGTGAAGCCTCAAAATTCGTACAACGCTTACAATATCCGAATAAACATTTTCCCGCCATTTATGGTTACTGTTTTCGGCATAGCTCAGTGGCGCCCCCAACGGTAACTTTACTTCCGAATTCGGAAATAAAATTAACTAGACGCCCTCTGGTGATGACTTTTGAACTATGTCGAAAACAGTAACGAAATTTACGTAATGCCACATTTAACTGACATTTAATCAATTGTTCAACAATTTTGCGTGTATAGTGTTAATTACTTACAATAGAAAGAATTACTTTAAAAGTACGTGGTGGTAAATAGTAGCGTTGACTTTGGTTCTGTAGTTTTTCGTGGTATAAAGTGTTTATTGTTGGAACTTGAAAATGGATAAAAAGTGAAAAATATTTAAATTTTGATTACAAAGTATTATCAAACAGTTGTCTAATTAAAGATTATAAGTAATGGATCACAGCGAACACAAAGTTTGGCTCAAGAAACCAATAAATTAGTGAAGTGTTATGAATTTTAGGTTAGAATTTTCCACTGAAAAAATCATGAAATGCTGCGGTAAATCTACAAAACTACAATAAAGATTAACAACTGCTGATACACTTAAACGTAAATTATGCCAAAAGGTAGGCTTTTCAATGTCTTTGTAATAATTTTCCAATAAAGAAAGTGAACCAAACAGTCATTCGTTATTCGTGTTTTCCTCGTCATCTCTCATTTGTCAACATAAGTTTCTTGCATCAAAGATACGATAATCATTCCGCATAGGCAATGTAACAATTGTGAAGCCCCAAAATTCGTACAACGCTTAAAATATCCGAATAAACATTTTCCCGTCATTTATGGTTACTGTTTTCAGCCTAGCTCAGTGGCGCCCCCAACGGTAACTTTACTTCCGAATACTACAGATAAAATCACCAAATTAAAGTATGTTTAAAAAAACAAATATACAAATAAAAATTTTGAAAATGCTCGTTCTTTCTGTAAGACGCGAATGGACCAAACAAATTATTTGCTTCATCTTATGAACAAATAATAAAATATGCCCTTTTATCAGCAAACACTGATTTCTGTCTGCACTAATATTATTAGTTCTGAAGTAAATTAAAAAAATAGCAGACCCACGCTGTATACGGCCTTTGTCAATTTATTTATTCAATTAACGTTTCCAATCTAATAATCATTGTAATTTGAAATGCCAATAATTTAATTCTGAAGCCATGAGAATCAGCCACATTTACAAACCCAAACGTTTTAATTTTTTTTATTTTGTTACAATTTGTTTAATTTAATCTTTTATTTATTTCTTAACTTTATTCTAATTGTTACTTTCCTTCATCTTTGATCGTTCAATTTCAAACATTTTTACAAGCATTCAACCGTTCTCATTTCTAATCTGATCGCGTCGACAAATTCTCCCTCAAATCGCCACTGACACGTCTTCATACTTTTTTCCAATTTAAAAATTCCTTTCGATCCGTTTGAATCGCAGGACGGGAAACGCGACTGATTATTCTTCAACTTCAAGTGTCGACAACTTACTTTAAATGTTAGAACAAAACGTGCCACAAATAAATTAATACTGAAGACAGCGCGGTTTTTTTATTCAGCAAGTTGGTAAACACCAATTAATAATTACCAATTCAAATCAGTGCCAACTTCGCCATTCCTGAACAATTTGGGATTATGCAGGGTAAGCCCTGAATAACAATGACAAGAATTTCGAGCGAGGGATAGTTGAAGCGTCTACGATGTCAAAATAGTTAAACTATATTACATTTTTGCCATAAAATAAATTTTTATTCAGCGATTTCTCGCTCCTTTGCACTGCTATTAACTTATTTGCGGGAACAAGTGGATAAATCATGGAAATGGGCTGTTCACTGTCACACTTAGTGAAATATGTCGATGAATTATGGAGTCTTGTGGTAAACATCTGTGCTTGATGATACAGATCGTATCAGATGAGTCACTCTATACACACCAAATTAATTTTAATAAACGCCGGAATAATCCAGTTTTGGCCTCGGGCGAGGTTTTAGCAATTTTCGAATTATTAAATTTGTTAGCGGCGTAGGAAGTGCACAGCTCGTGGATGAAAATTATTATTGTAAAACATGGATTTGTGTCTTTTTAGCTTAATTAAATTGCGGGAAATAGGCAACTTGTGCTCGATAATAAATCCAGTCGTAACGTTTGCTGTCTCGTGTTAGTTATTGCTGATATATATTTCAATTATTTGACGTTGTTGTGGTATTGTATTGAAGCAACGAGATAGCTGGAAGCTCCTAAATCCGATTGGATTATCGGAGCGAAAATTCATAAGAATAACGCCGAAAAAATAGCTATTGTGATAACCAGAAACCGAATTTTTACGAGATTAAAAATCTGGTAATTTAGAATACATTTTTATTAATTTCGATTTATTGCAATAAATTCCATTACAAAACAATTGTAAAAAACTCTATTGCATTGAAAAAGCTATAAAAAAGTTAATTAATCGTTGAACGCAAATATTGTTCTAAATTTGATGCGGCAAATAAACTCACTGTATGAAAATACAGTGTAATTGCAAAGTAGTACAATGTGTTCAAAAATGGTTGTTCATCAAGTCATCTATGAAATTTCAAAGTAACGTGCCGCTTAATTTAATTGTAAATGCCGTCAAAGTGACAGATCCGTAAAAATAATGCAAAAAGACTTCGAAACTAAAACTAAAAAGAACACAACACTGGGAAATATAAGACACAAATGAAAACAAAGTCTACACTTGAAACAAATTTGCCGAAAAATGCAAAAAATGAGTAAAAAGCTAATTCAAAGATTTGACAAAAATGACAATACTTAGATTACAATAGTGTTTTAAAAGAAGCGGCACAATAAATTTGAATTCCATAGTCGACTTGATGAACAATCATTTTTGAACACTTTGTAGAAAAATTAAAAAATCAAAATCTGACATTTAAGTAAGTAATTTTAACGCTAAGAAATTAAAAAGCTAAAACCCAAAAAAAATAAAAACAAAATAGTGTAGATCTGGAAAAAAATACTCATAAATTGAAACATTACATTCTAAATAAAAAATTAATAGACGAAGAAACTGAAAAGCTGATATACAAAATAAAACTAAAAAACAGTAAGAATTAAATTCTATAGAAGTGGTGACTGAAAGAGTTAGAAATTAAAAAACTATAGAACTGCAAAGTAACAATATGAAAAAATTAAAAAACTGGAATTTTAAGATAGAAAAACGACGAAAAATTAAAAAAATTACGAAATAAATATGACATATAAAAAAACTAACAAACTAAAAGATGAAACATTAACAAACTTCAAAACTGTGTAACTTTAAACCTAAGAAACTATAAGAAAGACAAATAGCCTAAAAAACAAAAAATGTCAAAATGTAAAATAAAAAATCAAGTAAAATGTATTTCTTAAATAAATACTAATAAAAGAAGTGAAAAAATAAAGTATTTTAAATTAGAAAGATTAAGCACAACTTTAGGATGATTAAAACGCATGTACAGTCACCCAAAATGAAAATGACGCGTCGATAACGCGTAACCTAATTTTGAGAGAAGTTCGACTTTTCGTTTATCATCCTTAGAAATGATTGGAAATGTAAATTGAAAATGATTGGTTGGGACAAATGACAAAACAATTTTTTTCTATTTTGATTTGACGTGTCAACATTTTGAAATAAACCAACTTGAAGTGAAAGTAACATCAATTCTATTTTATTTTTGAGATTTTGAGGATAACATCACCAATTTTGTAATGACTTGACTTTAGACGTTTTTTGATCAAATCTTGTAAAATAAACGAGTTCCTGAAAATGCACGGTAATCATGTTTTTTATGGACGCGTCATTTTTATTCTGGGTGACTGTAGCTTACAAGGTAATTTATAAATTTGGTAGAAATAAAAATTGTATGAAATATTTACATTTTTAACGAAATTATTTTGAGTGAAAAAAAGCACTTAAAATTTCAGGTTTAAGATATTTCCCAAGATCTGGTCTCATTTTTTTCAGCACCTTTGCTTTTTAATTTTAGATTCTTCAATTACTTACATTTAATATTAAAATAAATCATTTTTTTATAAACTTATCTATGTCCTGATTGCAAGAAATATCTGTAGAAAGCTCTTAAATAAAATAATAATAATAATAAAACTAAAAATAAAAATAATAATAATAATCTTTATTAATTGTCTATGTTTTTGACAAAGATCATTGTCTTCCAACGAACAGTTTTAGAGAAAATTGCTAACAAAGGTTAAAATAGGTAATGTTTATGTGTTGATGTCTGGAAAACTGTTAAGAATTTTACAATTTGCTCGACGCCAATCGATTACTTTAATCATTTTACATACGTTTACATAAAAATAGTTCTATTTTTTAGGATAATTTTGCCATATTTAAAAAAAAATACTTTTGGTAGACAAATCCTGATAATTTTTTCACAACTTTTTGACATTGGCTGGTTTGTAAGCAAATCATCCGTAAAATTTTCATCACTTTTACAAAAAACAAAGCTTATGAAAAAGGCGCTTAAATGTAAAACTCGTGAATTAACAACAATTTCTCAAAACCTTAATAAAGTTTTTATTTTTTTTCTGAAATATTGTCTCCTTTTTAGACGCAAAAAATTGATAAAACAGAGATTTTTACAGAAAACAAAGCGTTCGAACATGACTTTTAACTGGCATTGGCTGGTTTTTAAGCAAATCATCGGTAAAATTTTCCTGATATTTCTAGACAACAAAAAGGCAATTATTATCTATTTCTAAAACTTCAATAAATTTTTAAAATTTTCCAAAATATGCATTTTAGAATTGGTTTGTTTTTAGATGAGCAAGTTTTAGAGTTTTTAGACAAACCATCTGCAAAATGTATAAAATTTTTGCTGAAAGCAAACCTTAGTCAATGGTCCTTTAAAAAAATAAATAGACAATCACTGCTTAGAACAGTAATAAGTTTTTGAGTTTTCTAAAAATATCTTGGCATTATAGATAGTTTTTAAACAAATTATCCTTAAAATTCTGATTTTTACAGAAAACGACACAGTTTTCCGGTACCCGGAACATTTATCAAGAAATAACTCCCAAACTATCAGACGTAACTCCTTTTAAATATCTATTTTAAAAAAAATCATTGTCCTCCAACTAACAGTTTTTGAGAAAATTGCTAATCAAAGCCAAAATTTATATGTTCTGATAACTTAAAAACTATTAAAATTTTGCAATTTTCTCGATGCCAATCGATTTCTGACCTGACCTGACCTGACCATTTTACATAGATATACATAAAAATAGTTCAATTTTTTCTAACAGTTTTGACGTGAAACTGTAAAGCTGAAAATAAAAAATTATACTCAAAATAAAGAAATTGCAAATTCTAGAAATTAATAAGGTGACATCGAAAACACAAAAAAAGAAACGGCAAGAAATGAGAAAATAAAAGAATGAAATTGTAACAAAGCAAAAAATTAATTAGTTCAGTCATGAAAAAGTGCATTTCAAAAGAAGCTAAAAGCTGCAAGTTTGTCAATGAAGGCTGAAAGCTCTAACAATTTCCCAGTGTCAATATTTGAATAGATAATCGGTCCATCCGGAAACAAAATAATAAACAACGTTTCACCACCACAATGTAATTAGTAGATGCTCGCCCGAATGTTATTAGGATCAACATTATAATTCCATCCAAACTTCACGAACAATATTAAAGACCCCCACGTTCAACATTACAAACCTATTAAATGTTTTATGTCGGCATTACGTACATGAATTTACATATTTACCCATCATAAAATTTAAACTCATAAATTCTCAACTTGCATCAATTTTTTTTTTTTGATAAAAATTTAATCGAAACTTTCAAAGATACATAAAAACGACATAAAACTTTCACGAGTGTGATAAGAAGCCAGATTCTGATGCTCGGCTTGCTTTTTCCTGGTTTATTTCGCTTTTTATTCGGACGTCAACAAAACAATTAATTTTTCACAAGGTCCGCATTATTCAAAATTCATGATCGAATAATTGAATTTCAATGCGAAAAACAAAGATTTCCCTCGAGCTTTTTTATTGTTTGATGACGAGTGAACGTCGCAAATACGGGCTCGAGAATAATTCGGTAATTGGCTCAGTAATCGCTCGCAGGAGACCGATTCGATCAGATCGGCTCGATATCTCAGCCATGGCAACAGATGGATTGTTATCAGCTTCGGTCAACAATGCGTCTGCATTTTTCTGACATTTGCAGATTGTAACTGACAAATCGGTGTTAGTGTTATATTAAAATCGATCTTGACATGTATTGGAAGCACGTTATTTGCCAACTTTGAGGCTTTCTCCAAACGGAAAACTGAACGATAAAAAATATATACAGGGTGACCCAAAAGTGTCTAATCGGTATATAACTTTTTTTGTAACTGAATTATTGCTATACTGTTTTTATTATCCGATTAAAATTAAAATCTACAAACCAAAAATATTTTTATTATGTACTGGGTGTTATATACAGGGTGGTAAACCAAAATTATATTTTTTTAAATGGAACACACTTATATTTTGCATAATTGGAATCTACGCAAAAAAGTAATGTAACTTTATATAAACTATTATGGGTCTAACTTTTTTCGTTTTGGAATTATTCAACTTTTTGTTATAAAAAAAAACAATTTTTGAAAAATAACTGCAAACTCGCCTATGAATATTTTACGTTAAATTTGCAACAGAAAAATTCAGAATATCTTGTGGTTTTAGTAAATAGAGGACTTTTAGTTAAAGCACGCAGATAATGTGCAGACTGTGCCAAAACGCAAAAAGTTGGGTAACTCATTTTTTTCAAATAGAACAGCCTGTATTTCATGGTTCGATAGCATTTTTAATAAACTTTCTAACGGTATGGGGTTTACATAGCAAATTTAAAATATTTTTCAAATTTAAAAAAAATATATATTTTATTACAACTAAATTTGTTATCCTAGAATCTGATAAGTCAAATAGTAATTTATTTTTTGATATGTACTAATGTGACTAATTACATTAGTAATCTAATTTTTACTTGATACATAAATGAATTTTGCTCATCAAGAATTAATAATAAAATAAAAAAAGAAAAAAAATGAACACCTTAAGAATTATTTAAAATTTGCTATATAAACCGTATATCATTAGAAAGCTTAGAAAAAATGCTATCAACACGTGTAAAGAAATACATGGTGTTCCATTTGAAAAAAATGAGTTATTCAACTTTTTGCGTTCTGGCACACCCTGTACATTATTTCTGTGTTTCAAGTAAAAGTCGACTATTTCCTGAAACTACAGAGTATTCTAAGTTTTTCTGTTGCAAATTTGCCGGAAAATATTTATAGGCGATTTCGCAATGATTTTTCAAAAATCAGTCTTTTTTATAACGAAAAGTTAAATAATTCTGAAACGAAAAGAGATAGACCTATAATAGTTTATATAAAGTTGCATTATTTTTTGCGTAGAATACAACTTAAAAAAATATATACGATATTTCATTTAAAAAAATGTAACTTTGGTTCACCACCCTGTATATAACACCCTGTGTACAATAAATACATTTTTAGTTTGTAGACTTTAAGTCAAATAACAAAACGTTATTGTCCGATTAGGCACCCCTTAGTCACCCTCTATGAAAAAATGCATTATCACGCAGATTACGTAAGTATGCAAAATTTCAGTTCATTCGGACAAGAACCCTTTTGAATTTGGCACAAAAATTTGAACCAAGACCGACAGGCAACAAACTGGGTTAAGTAAAAGCTTTTAAAAATTAATTAAGACAGTAAGAGCCAATGTTTTCGGGGTGTTTAATATCTTTAACAAACTTTCTAACTGTATGAGGTTTACATAGCCACTTTAAAATATTTTTCAAAATTTTTCAAAAAAATTATTTTATTACAACAAAATTTGTTATCCTAGTCTCTGATAAGTCAAATGGTAATTTATTTTTTGATATGTACTAATGTGACTAATTAGTAATTACATTAGTAATCAAATTATTACTTGATGATACATAAATAAATTTTGCTCATCAAGAACTAATCATAAAATAAATCAAAAAAGAAAAAAAAATTAACACTTTAAGAAATAAATCAAATTTGCTATACAAACCGCATATATTAGCAAGCTTATAAAAAATGCTATCGATAAGTGTAAAGAAATACATACATGATGTTCCATTTGAAAAAATAAGTTATTCAACTTTTTGCGTTTTGGCACACCCTGTACAATATTTTCGTGTTTTAAGTAAAAGTCGACCGACTATTTCCTAAAACTACAAAGTATTCTAAGTTTTTCTGTTGCAAATTTGCCGGAAAATATTTATAGGCGACTTTACAGTGATTTTTCAAAAATCAGTCTTTTTTATAACGAAAAGTTAAATAATTCTGAAACGAAAAAAGATAGACCTATAAGAGTTTATATAAAGTTTCACTATTTTTTTGCTATGAAAAATGTATACGATATTCCACTTAAAAAAATGTAACTTTGGTTCACCACCCTGTATACAACACCCTGTATACAATAAAACATTTTTAGTTTGTGGACTTTAAGTCAAATAATAAAACGTTATTTCCATGTTTCAAATAAAAGTCGACTATTTCCTAAAACTACAGAGTATTCTAAGTTTTTGTGCCGCAAATTTTTAAAAAAGTTATCATAGGCGACTTCGTAATGATTTTTCAACAATTGGTCTTTTATATAACGAAAAGCTGAATAATTCCGAAACAAAAAGAAATAGACCCATAATAATTTATATAAAGTTACATTAGTTTTTTACGTAGAATCTAATTATGCAAAAATATATAAGGCGTTTCTTTTAAAAAAATATAATTTTGGTTCACCATCCTGTATACAACACCCTGTATACAATAAAAAACATTTTTAGTTTGTGGGCTTTAAGACAATCCTTCGGATAGTAAGCGCGGCATAGCAATATTTTAAATAATAAAAAGGTATAAACCGATTACGCAGATTACGTAAGTATGCAAAATTTCAGTTCATTCGGACAACAAGAACCCTCTTAAATTTGGCTCGAAAAATTTGAACCAAGCCTGACAGACAACAAACTAGGTTAAGTAAAAGCTCTTAAAAATTAATTAAGACAGTATAAGACCCAATGCTTTCGGGGTGTTTTTCCTGGGCAAAAATTCCTGAGTAAAAACTCGAAATGGCCACATCTTAGCCCATTTAATGCGATTAGCGTAACAAATTTTGGAAGTTTAAGTGGCCTGAAATGGGCCCGCGCTAAGAGTGTGGCGGTATTGATCCTGATGTGGCGGTGGCAGTGACTGAGAGCGTCGGGGGTGGCGTCGCAATAACACATCAAATGCACGATTTCGGTGGTCCCCATGTAATTACCGAAACAAGTGTGCGAAAATTTAATGTACTATTTGAAAGTAGAAAAAAATGTATGGCTTGAATGAGGTTTTAAGAGGAGTTTTCCGCTCCTAGTTATATAATGGTTGGGGAATTTAAATGCGACGAGAGTTTGACGATTATTTGTATTTAAACTAGTCGCTTTCAGATTTTCAAAAGGTTAACATTAAAGGAATAGTTGTATGCGGTGCTCGTACCTATACTCGAGTTTCGCTCTAATTTCGGATTTTATAGATTACTTTTTCTTGTTGAAATATTGGAGGTCGCGTGCAAGACTCGAAATATAGTCCCGGTGGAGAAACTTGTCTCTACAACTAAGACATTTGTTCGTACTATTTCCGAATTTAGAACGAAAAAAGTCGTTTCGTAAACATTAAATAAAGATGAGCAAAAGTTTGATCAATCGGATTAGAAGAAAAGATTGACAATGTTGAACACACAAAACAAGATTATTCGCTAAAATAGAAGTAAAATAAAAAATAGAAAAATAAAATACACATTAAAAACTAAATGTGTATAATTGGATAATCCGACCGAAACTAGTTCACTTCGTTCCTCATTTTAAATGGCAATTAATTCATAAAATGTTTTTAATTTTTCAGAAAAAAAAGCTTATTAAAAAAGTCATTCACTGTTAAAATAGTGAACTAACAATATTTTCCAAAAACCGTAATAATTTTTTTGTTTTCTCGAAATAGAATTCTAATACCACATGTAAAATTTTGCTTATTTTAGGTAAAAACAATCCTAATTCAAAAAGTCCTTGATTGTAAAAAATCACTTCGACAATCACTTCGTAATATTTTTTTTGTGTTTTCACTGATTTGTTTTGACAGGCCATATTTTTCTATTTATTTCAGAAAAATGCCTTTTTACTGTAAAAAAAAATAGTAAACTGACAATCACTTCCCAGAGCCAAGGCGTAAAATTTTTTTTTGTATTTCTCAAAATGTCTTGGTATTGGGTGATTTTTAAATACATCGTCTGTAAAATTTTCCTAAATTTTGCAAACAATAAAAAGACCTTTGACAGTAAAAAATAGTAAACTGACAACTACTTTTTAAAACTTTGATGAATGTTTTAAATTTCTCAAAATATTTTAGCGCTGGCTTATTGTTTTTAGTCGCATTAACTGTGATTTAAAAAAAAACAATACGAAAACATTAAAAATAGTCATAACTCAAAAACTACATGTCCTAGAAGAAAACGATTTGTACATTTAGTTTTTTATTTTTTTTTAACCAGAAACGCAATTATTTTACGAATTTTTGGTAAAAATGATCTCAAAAAATACGTCGAAATTATTGTTACTATTTTCCATAGTCTGAGGTAAAAGAAACTATTTTTTTATGAGGTTTAGCGAAAACTGAACCTAAATATTAGTACGTTAAATTAAAATAAAAATAAAAAATAACAAAATAATTTGTCCATTTTGAAAGATTTAGAACCATTTTCATCCAGAAGCACAGTCATTTCAGAAAATAAATCAAGTTCTAAATTAGTTAAAAAAAGTAAGTCCTATATTTTTGCTTTTTTTCAAGAATTTTAGGCATTTTTCAGCCAAAAACTAAACAACTTCACGATATGTTGCCAAAAATGGGCCGAAAAATAAAAAATTAGGTGATAAAAAATGTTGTTTTTGTCTTTTTCAAGCTAAAAATTACTACATTATGTCGTAAATATCATCATTTTGTCTTTTCTGAAGGTTTGAACACATTTTTTCACACAGACAAGCAATTATTACTGTAATAAATTTCATCAAAAATAGACCAAAAAATCATGAAATTAAATCGAAAATAATGTTAATTTTGCCTTTTTGAAGGGTTATGTATGTTTTTAATAAAAAATTGAGGCTTTTAGCGATCTTTCGTTAAATCGCAGGCAAAATATTACCGAATAACCAAATAGTTTAAAAAGCTTGTTAGTTTGTAGTTTTTACCACGATGTTACTTTTTCACTAAAAAATCCTAACTCGAACACTAAAAGTCTTAAAGTAAAACGAGTCCAACAAATTCTACGGTTTATTTTACATAATATTTTACTAGTTATAACATTTTTTTGCCTAAAACTATAATTATCCACTCACCTTCAAAAAAAAATTATTTTAATTCGCTGATTTTTTATTTTTCCGATTTTAGCAGAAAGTTTTTGAGAAAAAAAGTGAAAAAGTCCAGAACTATAAGACGTAAATCAATTATGTTTATTATCTTTGAAAAGCTCTTTAAATTTTCTATTGTTTTAAAAAATTAACAGTTTTCGAGAAAATTGCTAAATAAAGCAAAAACATAAAATATATATGTGTTGATAACTTGAAAATTGTTTCGAATTTCGCAATTTGTTCGACGTCAGTCGATTCCCCGGATTATTTTACATAGTTTTACATCAAAACAGTTTCATTTTTTCGACTAGTTTTGTAGTAATCCAAGAACAAAATGCTTTGTTCCAGCGAATTTTACGGTTCATTTTACGTATTATGCTGGTTTGTTATATTTGAGCTTTTAAAATTTTGTGTCTAATAAAATTGGAGTGGTCAGATCATAGAACAAAAGCGTATTAAAAAAGCCTTTGGCTGTACAAAATAGTGAACAGACAGTCACTTTTTAGGACAGTAATAAATTATTAGACTTCCTTAGCTTAGACGAAATAGATCCGTAAAATTTTCTTATTTTCAAAAAGACCTTTGGCTGTAAAAAAATAGCAAACTGACAAACCATTCTTAGGGTCGGTTGATAGAAGCTTTATTAATTTAATCCGCAATTAAATGCATGATTAAGTGATCACGTGACCAAATTGAACCAATTTCATTGATTTATTTCCGTTGTTAATTTTTAAAAACGTGTTAAATTTTATAAACCGGCTCTTAAAAACAAAATAAAATAAAATAAGTAAATGTGTATAATTGGATAATCCGCCTGAAACTAGTTTACTTCAGTTTTCATTTTAAATGGCAAATAATTCATCAAATGTTGCTAATTTTTCAGAAAAAAAAGCTTATTAAAAAAGTCATTCACTGTTAAAATAGTAAACCAACGATATTTTCTAAGAACCGTAATAACTTTTTTGTTTTCTCAAAATAGAATTCTAATACCACATGTAAAATTTTGCTTATTTTAGGTAAAGACAATGCTAATTCAAAAAGTCCTTGATTATAAAAAATAAAGAACCGACAATCACTTCGTGATAATTTTATTTTGTATTCTCATTGGTTTGTTTTCTATTTATTTCAGAAACATGGCTTTTTACTGTAAAAAAAATAGTAAACTGGCAATCACTTCCCAGAGCCAAGGCGTAAATTTTTTTTTTGTATTTCTCAAAATGTCTTGGTATTGGGTGATTTTTAAAAACATCGTCTGTAAAATTTTCCTAAATTTTGCAAACAACAAAAAGACCTTTGACAGTAAAAAAATTGTAAACTGACAACTACTTTTTAAAACTTTGATGAATTTTTTAAATTTCTCAAAATATTTTAGCGTTGGATTATTGTTTTTAGTCGCATTAACTGTGATTTAAAAAAAAAACAATACAAAAACACTAAAAATAGTAATAACTCAAAAACTACAAGTCCTAGAAGAAAACGATTTGTACATTTAGATTTTTTTTTACCAGAAACGCAATTATTTTACGAATTTTTGGTAAAAATGATCCCAAAAAATATTAAACTACTATTAATACGTTGAAATTAATGTTACTATTTTCCATAGTCTGAGATAAAAGAAACTATTTTTTTATAAAGTTTAGCGAAAGCCGAACCAAAGTATTAGTACATTAAATTATAATAAAAATAGAAAAATAACAACATAAATTGGCCATTTTGAAAGATTTAGAACCATTTTCATCCAGAAGCACAATCATTTCACAAAATAAATCAAGTTCTTGATTAGTTAAAAAAGTAAGTCCTATATTTTTGCTTTTTTTTTAAATTTTAGGCATTTTTCAGCCAAAAACTAAACAACTTCACGATATGTTGCCAAAAATGAGCCGAAAAATAAAAAAATTACTACATTATGTCGTAAATATCATCATTTTGTCTTTTTTTGAAGGTTTGAACACATTTTTTCAGACAGACAAGCAATTATTACTGTGATAAATTTCATCAAAAATCCAAAAAAAGACCAAAAAATCATGAAATTAAATCGAAAATAATGTTAATTTTGCCTTTTTGAAGCATTATATACGTTTTACAATTAAAAATTGAGTCTTTTAGCGATTTTTCATTAAACCGCAGGCAAAATATTACCGAATAACCGAATAGTTTAAAAAGTTTGTTTGTAGTTTTTACCACGATGTTACTTTTTCACTAAAAAATCCTAACTCGAACACTAAAAGTCTTAAAGCAAAACGAGTCCAACAAATTCTACGGTTCAATTTACATAATATTTTACTAGTTATAACATTTTTTTTGCCAAAAATTATAATTATCCACTTACCTTCAAAAAAAAATTATTTTAATTCGCTGATTTTTTATTTTTCCGATTTTAGCAGTTTTTGAGAAATAAAGTAAATAAGTCCAGAACTATAAGACGTAAATCAATTATGTTTATTATCTTTGAAAAGCTCTTTAAATTATCTATTGTTTTAAAAAATTAACAGTTTTCGAGAAAATTGCTAACAAAAGCAAAAACATAAAATAGATGTGTTGATAACTTGAAAACTGTTTCGAATTTCGCAATTTGTTCGACGTCAGTCGATTCCCCGGATTATTTTACATAGTTTTACATCAAAACAGATTCATTTTTTCGACTAGTTTTGTGGTAATCCAAGAACAAAATGCTTTGTTTCGGCGAATTTTACGGTTCTTTTTACGTATTATGCTGGTTTGTTATATTTGAGCTTTTAAAATTATGTGTCTAATAAAATTGGAGTGGTCAGATCATAGAACAAAAGCGTATTAAAAAAGCCTTTGACTGTACAAAATAGTGAACAGACAGTCACTTCTTAGGACAGTAATAAATTATTAGACTTCCTTAGCTTAGACGAAATAGATCCGTAAAATTTTCTTATATTCAAAAAGACCTTTGGCTGTAAAAAAATAGCAAACTGACAAACCATTCTTAGGGTCGGTTGATAGAAGCATTATTAATTTAATCCGCTATTAAATGCATGATTAACTGATCACGTGACCAAATTGAACCAATTTCATTGATTTATTTCCGTTGTTAATTTTTTAACAAGTGTTAAATTTTAATGGAGCTTTCTATAAACCAGCTCTTAAGATTGTAAATAATACATTTGGTTTTCTAAATATTTTGATTCAAATCATCCTTGAAATACGTTTGATAAATAACTATTTACCGAAACTTCGGAGCGTACAAATTCACAAAAACTGATAAATAAGTCACGTAATTATGCCAGAAATAACCCTTTTGCTATAACCGCTTCCATTTCCGCTTTGATCTCGCACCCTTCTCTACCATTAAAATAATATCTCGTACGAGCGACGTGACAAAGGATCAATTACGCCGGAAGTGATAAGGAGACATTTTCGATAACAAGTTTTTTTTTTCTTGTTACACTTTCTGAGAGGAGAAAATAGAACACTTACCCAAGAGTTTTCGTCGATATGAGTGGCGTTTTCAAGCTGAGAAAACCGTTGAGACGCGATTTTTTCTCATGGCCTGCTTCGATACGGCTACAGTTTGCATCAGGGGAATCCTCGTCGTCGTCGTCGTCGCGCTTACGACGACGCTTATGGAAGAAATAGCAGGCGGCGCCGATGCCCGCCAACAGAATCAAGGCAGCTAAGCTGGAGAAGACGGCCGTCAGGACGATGTCGCGCTTCTGCATCATCAACTGAAAACAAAATACAAATCCCTAAATAATAAGTTTAAAACATCTCACGCGAATCACCCTGTACTGTACAGGGTGCTGCATTTTGGATGTCCGATCTCCAAAACTAAGAGGTTCAGAGAAAAACGGGTGACACATTCTCGGGTCCGTTTTTTGAAAGAATAATTTTGGTCAAAACCGCATTTCGCTATCGTCTTTTGTTTTTGACTTATAAACAAAAGTTGACATTTTTGTGAAATTTTAAAAAATTCGTATCTTCCTTAATATAAAAGATACACATTTGAAATAAAGACATTATACAAGCACTTTTTTACAGAGAATTCAATAATGTTATCAGCGATTGTTTTTAATCATTCGTTTAGCTGTAATAAGATAAAGTTGTATTTTTTGTAGTATTTTTTTTAATGAGAAACATAGTTAGCTGTGACATTTCCAAAAAACTTATTTTTTTCTGAACTGAAAACAATATAAATATAGCTTGATATTTGTATATATTTTTATAAAAATATATTTAAATTATTTGAAAGTAGTTGGCCATGGAAAAATTATTTCACATAAAAGGTGTGAATAATCTAGAAATTTTGTGAGCGGTTATAATAGTAAAAAAAAACACAAATCCCTCAATAAAAAGTTTAAAACATCTCAGGCGAATCACCCTGCACTGTACAGGGTGCTCCATTCTGGATGTCCGATCTCCAAAACTAAGAGGTTTAGAAAAAAACGAGTGACACATTTTCGGGTCCGTTTTTTGAGAGAATAATTTTGGTCAAAACCGTATCTCGCTATCGTCTTTTGTTTTCGACTTATAAACAAAAGTTAACATTTTTGTAAAATCTTAAAAAATTTGTATCTTCCTTGTTATAAAAGATACACATTTGAAATAAAGACATTATAGAGGCACTTTTTTATAGAAAATTTAATAATGTTATCAACGAATTTTTTTAACCATTCGTTTAGCTGTAATAAGCTAAAGTTGTACTTTTTTAAATGAGAATCATAGTTGGCTATGACATTTTTAAAAAGCTTATTTTTTTCTGAACTCAAAACAATATAAATATAGTTTGATAATTGTATATATTTTTGATAAAAATACATTTAAAATATTTGAAAGTAGTTGGCCATGGAAAAATTATTTCACATAAAAGGTGTGAATAATCTAGAAATTTTGTGAGCGGTTATAAAAGTAAAAAATGTGAAATTATAAGAATAAACTATGATAAAGTTATTTTCAATTTTCAAATAAGAATTTTCTTCTTCTATTATTTCATGTTTAAAATTGGAAAATATGTAGAATGACAACGTAAGCTTGCCATTTTAAATATAAAACCAAATAATTTTTATTAATTGCAAAAATTTGATCCAATAAAAATTTATTATGCTGTTTTTGAATTAATTAGGGTTTAAAAAATCAATAAAATATAAATACTTGTTGGGTGATACAACTTTCATAGTTTTAATTAAAAATCCAAAATTTTTATAAAGAAAAAGCAAAATGTTTTGTTTTCTCTTAAATATTTGAAATTAATGTATTACACAAATTTTATTTACACAAATAGACATATCAAATTAGAAAAAAATAAGCTTTTAGAAAATGTCATAGCCAACTATGATTCCTATTCAAAAAAAAACAACTTCATGTTATTACAGTTAAACGAATGATTGAAAAAAATCACTGATAACTTTATTAGATTCTCTGAAAAAAAGTGTCTTATATTGTCCTTATTTTAAATGTGTATCTTTTATAATAAGGAAGATATGATTTTTTAAGATCTCGCTAAAATGTCAACTTCTGTTTATAAGTCGAAAACAAAAGACGATAACGAGATGCGGTTTTGACCAAAATTATTTTCTCAAAAAACGGACCGGAGAATGTGTCACTCGTTTTTCTCTAAACCTCTTAATTTCGGAGATTCCGTATTCGGACATTTAAAATGCCGCACCCTGTACAGTTTGAAGCTTATTTGAACTAAATTTCATATCTCATTCAAACTCCTACTCTCTTATACAAGTAAAAAAAAGTTGCTCATTATTAGTAAGCGATGTTAAGATAGTGCCAACTTTTCTTTACGTGTATAACAGTATATGTTTTCTCTCATACAGGGTGGTCCACCTCAACTTTCGTCTTCCGTAGCTCAGTTATTAGTAAAGTTGGACTTTTGATATTTTGTAGACGTTATTTATACTCTAGGATGTATTTCAATAAAATATTTTTGATTATACAGAGTGTTCCAAATATATCAAGCATTGTAAAATTATTTTTTTTTCAAATTCATTGTCCTGAAAACTGAAACAACTGGGCTTTCTAGCAACATTAAGGCAACTATTGTGAACAGAAACGTTTTATTTCTTATCCATAAGGAAAAGAAATCATTTATTTGAACGTATAAAGTGTTTCACTTGAAACAACATGTGGCAGCCCCTTTGTGTGAAAATCGAGCAAATATTCAATTTTCGCAATTTAATACCGGCTTTTGCCGCCAAAAATCGCAAATATGGCAAAACTTAACCCTTATCGGCGATCATCAAACCTATCAAAAATCGCACGACACGCCTGAAAATAATTTGCTCTCCGGCCAATTTTAAGCTCGTTAAGCGTCATTCTAACCCAGCCTTTGTCATGTTTAATGATCCGAACTCGATTACCTCAGCTCGACACAATAACACCAGCTTTTGTAACGGATGATATTTACTCACCCACACTGTATAATAATCATAATTAAAGTATTTAACACGTCGGCATAATAAAAAAAACATTTCCGTGATTTGAGAGATAATCGCAGTTTATGCATGGGTTAGTGCAACATATTGTATAAAATGGGCGACATTCAGTTGCGACAGCACAAAAATGAAATATTTTGCGGTCCTGTTTGTTGGTTTAGTTGCGGTGTTGGCTGTGATTGAAGTAAATCATTTTTTTAATTAATTAGTTTTAGAATGTTGTGGGTTTTGTTATTTTTAGGGGAAGGACAAGTGGGGGCCTCCTGGTGGTGGGCCACCGAGGGGCCCGCCGCCCCATGGGCACCCCCCATTTGGACCCCCACCTGGGCCACCACCATCGGAGAGTACCACTGCAAGTACCGCGGAAACGGAAACGGAAGCCACAACATGATTAAATTTTGTATTTTTTTACTGCTACTTAATAAATAAACTAATTCCCATTCCCACATAAAAAAAAAATACTTTTTACTTTTGTAAATTTTTTTTTGCCTAAATTGTTATGTTTATTCGAATGTCAAATTTATTAATTTATTGCTATTTATGATTGTAACAAAGACAGAAAAAAATCAATAAGGCGGGAATAGTTTACACGAAAAAAGACATATTTTTGGAAAATAAATCAAAAAAGACAAATATAAGATATTAAAAGAAAAAGAAAAGATTAGATTAAATAGATAATAATAAAAAATATAAAAATGAAGATAACAAGAAGAGTTAATAATAAAAGAGGTAGGAAAGATAAGAATATGAAGATAAAGAAATGAGACAGTAAATTTAATAACAGCAAAAAAATTCAAAAAAAAAGGTTATTTATAAAAAGAAATCAAACGATGGTGTCAGAAAAATTTACGGATTAATTAAAACAATAATAAAAAGGTCATATTTTTGGAAAATAAATCAAAAGAAGAAAAAATATAAGACATATATAGAAAAAAAAGAAGAGACTAGATCAAATAAGTAATAATAAAGTATATAAAAATTAAAAAAACAAAAAAAAATGATTTTTATACGAAAAAGATGGTATCAAACGACGGTATCGGTATAAAAAAAAGCTGTAATAAAGACAAGAAACGATGACAATTTCAAAATAAGTTTCTCTTAATTAGCGGATTAAAAAAAGAAAAGCTAAAAAATAATTTCAGAAGAAAAATAAAATTCGATAAACGAGTAGATGAAATAGAAAAAATATAGATGAATAATAAAAAAGTATAAAAAACATCTACTACTTTTGAAGTAAAAAGGGGAGATTGACAGAGTGAGAAGGATTGAAAGAGACTAAAGAAAGTTAAAAAATTAAAGAACAGGCAGAAAATAAAAAATAAAGAATAAAGAGTATAAAGTATTTTCTTAATAAAGAGACAATATTTAACGCAAAAAATTGTTCAAAAATAAAAAAATAATAAAACTGTCAGCTACTAACACTATGATGAAGAAAAAGCAATTGGAAAATATAGTAATGTCTCATAAAAAAAAATTGAAGTATATTTATCCACAAAAAGTTTCAGTTAACAACTAATTCAGTGTACTTCAAAAAATTTATTTAATTAGTTTTTTTTTCGTACAATTGCAGAGATAAAAAAAATAAATTTCTGCTCTTCATATGAAAAACTGTTTGAGAATTATGAATATTTTTGCATCTACGGCCTATAGGTACTCGTGGTTTTTAAGATATCAACAATGGTTAAAAAGCTTGTAAAAAAACAAACAGCTGCATTTTTTTTTTGAAATGCAGAAAGTATACTCAACTTCCTCTACGAACGGTATTTTTAAGTGGTTACAATTTAGTTAACTTTAACAATATAATTTTTTGACAAAGAGAGATGTCTAAAGAATCTGACTTTGTTTCTTATTTGCCACCAACAGTTTTTAAGACATTGATGTCTCAAAACAGTGATTAGAGAAATAAATTAGTGCTTTTTATTAAAAGTTTCTATTTAACTCACTCTGTTGTCTGTCTGTCTGTTTTCATATTTTCGAAGCCAAATTTGAAAGGGTTCCAGTTGTCACAATAAATTGAAATTTTGTATACTTACTTAATCTGCGTGACAATGTAATCCTATGTAATTAAATACCCCCTAAAAAGGTTAAATAAAGTTTTAAAATTTTAGGTTATATTTACAAAGGGGTTCTTGATTTGTACATACCGACATGGACAGTTTGTTGGTAGTTTGGACATCACGGTTAATGCCCGCAAAATTTCTAAATAAAAAATTTATTTTTTAAAAACTTTTATTTAAAAAAAATTAACTAAAAAGAAAAAAAATAATGTTTGTTCAGTTGACAACTCCCAAAGCTTTTATAAATTTTAGAATTCTAACCTGTAGGAAAAAATATACTCCTGCGATTAAAAAACATTATTTTTACTTTTTAGTGCCTTGTTTATTTTTTTTTTTTGTAAAACGATTTATTATATTCTTTATTTATTAAAGGTAGACAGTCGACAACTGAAACATATTCAAGGATTCCAAATCCGTTTTAATTTTTCACCTACGAGCAATAGTTTTTCAGATTGAGTGGAAGATTGGGAGAATGATTGAAATTTAGTTTGTAAAAACTTGAACACTTAGTTTAAACAACTCGATATTCAAAATCAAAGTCAAAGTTCAAGTTATCATGGGACACAGATTAAAAGAAGAAATAAGTTCCTTTTTTGATAAAGTTAGACAGTCTCGACAACTGAAACTTTAGTTTTTTATATGCAAAATTATTCAAGAATTCAAAATCTGTTTTCAATTTTCATCTACGAGTGATAGTTTTTAATATTTAGTCGAAAGTTTAGTTCGTATAAAGAAATTTAAAAAAGAGAAGTTTAAAAACAAGTTGATCGATTTTCACGTTTCATATGCAAAATTATCAAAGAATTCTAAGCCTGACTTTATTGCTTTTTTGTACCTACAGGGTGAGACAATAGTGGATTATTTCTGACATGTCCTCAGATGTAACCAAAAAAACTGTCAAGACAAATTTGACAATACTAAGAATAATGTAATCGTGGATTAATTTTAAAAATTTGTAACGACTACCGATCTAGTCAACTGGAATCAGTATTATTGGTTGCGTATTAAAAAAACAGAAATAACCCACTATTGACTAACCCTGTACAACAAAGCCAGTAGTTTTAAAATATCAGCCAAAGTTTGTGAGTAAAGTAAAGATTTTCATTTATTTTCTCTGAGTTGCCCCTAATTTCCTCTACATTTCCCCAACATATTCTTTAATTTTTTTAAATTATTTCCTATGATTTCCTGTGAGGAATACCAACGGAATAAAGTGTTTATAATTTCTTTTAATTGAAATTTAAATAAACATTTTGGTAAAAGCGGGATAAATTTACTTTCACAATAAAAAAAGTTTAAAACATTGTTTCCGCAAATTAAATTGCTAACAAGATCTTTAAATAATTAAAAACTTCTTCATCACCGTTCTCTCGAAAAATGCAACAATTTCAACGGTTCACATTCCTGTTAATTAAAATCCCAGCTCAGGTAATTTAAATTTTAATGAGCGACATCTTGTAATTTCGTTACGACCTAAAGCTGATTACACGCCTCGAGCCATTTAAATAAGACAACCATTTTTATTTCACTCCCATTTTTTACTAAAACCACAAAAACATCCTAATACCAATTTAACGAGCGACAAATTATCACAAATTTATTCATCTCTCGACCACCATGAAGCTCAAACCGATTTATTTTTTCCTGTTTCTCATAATCCTGAGTTTCGTGAGTATTTACAATACTTTTGTGGTGTTTAATTTACAAAAAATAATAGTTGTTTGAGTGCGACTTGGCCGCGAGTTCGAAAAAGAAGAAAAAGAAGGTAAAGAAAAAGAAGAACAAAACGGGGAAAAAGAAAACGAAAAGAGGCAAAAATAATTCTTCGGCACCTCCCGGACTCCTGTTTTCCCCAATGCCGCCAGAAAACAACAAAACTGAAATTCCAGATGTTTACCCCGTTCCACCCCAAGACTTAGTCGCCCAAAATGTAACCAAATTATCGACAGTCATATAAATAAAAAAATTTCGATTCAACTGTATTTCACTTAACTGTCCATTTTTACCATTTTACAGAGTTTAAAAATTCATATCGACACTTGCATTTAACTGCTCTCCAGATTACTAATCAAGGGTTGAGTTTGGAGCATCTTAATTTAATTTATCACCCAATTAAGGAACAAAGGATTATTGTGCGGTGCGTGAAACACCGTTCGCTCTCTATTGGATCTAATTAACATCATAATTAATTTAACTCGTAGTTAAACGTTTCACGAATTTTTTTCCATGTCTTATGGCATGTCCCCCTCTTCCGTGGTGTCTATGCTGATGACTGTGCATTTCATGAAACGTCATTGTGCCACTCCGAGACTTATCACTATCACCTGTCAAAGTCCCATTCTTCATTTTGATTTTCTTCATTGTGTCAAAAAAACGCTTATCAATTTCCTAAATAAATCTTCACTTTTTTGCAAAAATTTCAAAAACTTACTTGCGAATTGAGCAAATCCACATAAAGAATCAAAAAAATGAAAGCAATTATTTTAGTTGTCATTGTCATTTTCACGGCCAACGTTTCGGCCCTATTACGGACATCTTCAGTCAAAATTTGGCCAAAAAACGTGTCTAACGACCCTTATTTCCGCTGTTTATAAAAAGAACAACAACCGGCCAAAAATTCATTTCGCAAAATGCGTTTCAAACTGATTTATTTGTTCCTGTTTCTTTTTGTTTCGTCATTTGTGAGTATTAGCTTTTTCAAAACTATTAAAACGCCAACGCTGCTTTTTTTCTCAAATTTGGTTGTTATAAAAAATTATTCATGCACTTCAAAATATTAATAGCTAATGTAATTTATACTGTCAATCTAAACATTAATAATTATTTTACAATTTTACCAATCTTATAAAAAAAATAACGCGGTAAAATGCGACGTTGGCGTTTTTATAGTTTTGAAACAGCTAATAGTTATTCTTGTGTCTAATTGTAACGATTAATTTCTAGATTCTTGAAGTCGATGCTGCGACCAAAAAAACGAAAAAGAAAGTAAAAACAAAGAAAAATAAAAAAGTGAAGAAACCGGTGAAAAAGACGCAAAAAGTTTTTCCCATAAAAAAAGAATGGCTTCGTGATTTGCCCACGGTGCCCATGAATTTGTCTTTCGCTGCTTGGAATGCGACAAACATTGAATTTTGTAATTCAACCGATTATGACTAAAATGTGAATTTAATTTTCAATAAACCCAATTATTTTACCATTACGTGTGACTATAATACCGGATATTTTACCATTGACCCATCAGAAATGGGGCTAGTGTTTAAAATAATCCTACTTGTGTTTTTTATTAAATTGAGTTATCAAAATCCAAGTGTGAATAAATTGCAAACTTTGAAACGCCAAGACTTGGCGACTTGTTGGTGGTTTTTCCCCCGATATATTTACGTTAATGTTGTCACACCTGCAACCACAACGACTGAAGAATCAATAGAAGAAGAAACCGATGAAGATGACTTGTTACGATTAAGGCGGCGAAGAAACAGAAAGAAACTAAAAAATCGGAGGAAACCAAAAAAACGAAAAAATAACACAAAAAATTAAAAACGCATTATTTTATCATTAAGTGCCTTTAAATAGGTGTCAATTTTGTAAAACTGACCACAAACATGCCAGGACCCTACTTATTGTTTTTCTTGCTCTGTTTTGTTGACATTAATTATGAGACCTATCATTATCACCAGTCAAAGTCCCATTCTTCATTTTTATTCTCTTCATTGTGTCAAAAAAACGTTTATCAATTTCCTAAATAAATCTTCACTTTTTGCAAAAATTTCAAAAACTTACTTGCGAATTGAGCAAATCCACGTAAAGAATAAAAAAAATGAAAGCAATTATTTTAGCTGTGATTGTCATTTTCACGGCCAACGTTTCGACCCCATTACGGACATCTTCAGTCAAAATTTGGCCAAAAAACGTGTCTAACGACCCTCACTTCCGCTGTTTATAAAAAGAACAACATCCGGCCAAAAATTCATTTCGCAAAATGCGTTTCAAACTGATTTATTTGTTCCTGTTTCTTTTTGTTTCGTCATTTGTGAGTATTAGCTTTTTCAAAACCATAAAAACGCCAACGCTGCATTTTTTCTCAAATTTAGTTGTTATAAAAAATTATTCATGCACTTTAAAAAATTAATATCTAATGTAATTTATACTGTCAATATAAACATTAATAACTATTTTACAATTTTACCAATCTTATAAAAAAAAATAATTCGATAAAATGCGACGTTGGCGTTTTTATAGTTTTGAAACAGGTAATAGTTATTATTGTGTCTAATTGTAACAATTAATTTCTAGATTCTTGAAGTCGATACTGTGGCCAAAAAAAAGAAAAAGAAAGTAAAAACAAAGAAAAATAAAAAAGTGAAGAAACCGGTGAAAAAGACGCAAAAAGTTTTTCCCATAAAAAAAGAATGGCTTCGTGATTTACCCACGGTGCCCATGAATTTGTCTTTTGCTGGTTGGAATGCGACAAACATTGAATTTTGTAATTCAACCGATTATGATTAAAATGTGAATTTAATTTTCAATAAACCCAATTATTTTACCATTACGTGTGACTATAATACTGGATATTTTACCATTGACTCATCAGAAATGGGGCTAGTGTTCAAAATAATCCTACTTGTGTTTTTTATTAAATTGAGTTATCAAAATTCAAGTGTGAATAAATTGCAATTGCAAAATTTTAAACGCCAAGACTTGGCGACTTGTTGGTGGTTTTTCCCCCGATATATTTACGTTAATGTTGTCACACCTGCAACCACAACGACTGAAGAATCAATAGAAGAAGAAACCGATGAAGATGATTTGTTACGATTAAGGCGGCGAAGAAACAGAAAGAAACTAAAAAATCGGAGGAAACCAAAAAAACGAAAAAATAACACGAAAAATTAAAATCGCATTATTTTATCATTAAGTGCCTTTAAATAGATGTCAATTTTGTAAAATTGACCACAAACATGCCAGGACCGTACTTGTTGTTTTTCTTGCTCTGTTTTGTTGACATTAATTATGCTTCAAGTATTTTTTTCTTTATCTGATGCCTCATATTTAATTTTAATTTTCCAGAAAATCCCTCTCATGTGTTGGCCAACTGTTGGGGGCAAAGACGACCAGTGACGACAACAACTCCGATCCGTATTTACAAATTTTTTCGACTTTTATTTTCTACAGTTGTGTTTTTAGCTCCTATTACTGTGCCTACTGACGATTATGGGATAATTGATGGTGGGGGCGATCTTGATAACTACGATGAACCAGAAACAATGCAAAGAACGAGGCAAAAAATGAGAAAACGAAATAAAAAACAACTAAATAAAAGTAATTTTATCCAAATAATGTCACTGTTTTAATTCGAAATTTGTAGAAAAACTCAATGCGAAACAAGTGACTAAGAAAAACAAGAAGAATTAATATAACAAAAACAAACAATATTAATAAATGGTTATGAAGGCATCCTGATGTTTTAATGACACTCCTATCGCAAAAAATCCTTACGAAAAATCGAGTTTAGTTAAAAAGTAGCCTTTGATTGACATACAGGGTGATTCATTTAAGACCGACATTAGAAACTTTTTAACTTCTAATATAACTAGAGCTTTAAAATTTTGTATACGATTTAAATCGACCAACCAGAGTTTAATTAAATTATTTCCAAAATAGTTGAGCTTCCGGAACAACAAAAAACTGGCGCCAAGTTTGAAATTTTAAATATTAACCATACATTTTCATTGCATACTTAAATTCACCTTGTCAAGCTGAGCAAAATTTACCAAAATTGTTGGTACTTATCTGTCATAGTTTTTGATATATCAATTTTTTTGTTAAAATTTTTATTTGCAAGGGTTTATCTAAAATATTACAGCCCTTGAACCCATTGCAATAAGTGTATTTTTTTTGCATTCAATAACCGAAAGTTTGAAAAGTCTTTCATGGCTAGTATGATTTTTTCAAAATGGTTATCAAAAAACTAGTATAACTTAGTTTTCTCAAAAAGACTGACCCTTTTTTCTTAACGGCAGTCAAAAGGACATCAATATTTATAGTGACATTTATCAATACGTCATATACCTATCTCTTTCAGTTTTTAAAAAAAATCAAAAAAAAAGATTTTACTTCGATCATTTTCATAGTTAATCAAGTAGACCTTGCAAAATAGTCATCAATTGTCAAACTTCAATATTTTATGTAGTTTTTAATCGTATAAGCAGTAAAACAATAATATTTAATTATAGTTTATTATAAGTTAGTGAATTATGTAAAGAAACTCAGTCAGTCTGCCATCAAATTTTGAACTTTTTGAATGAAAATTGTAAACAAATAGAACATTACTTTTAATTAATAGCACAATTATTTCAAAAACTATAAGAGATATTAATAGAAGATATTAATAAAAGTGTGCATAAAAGTTGATGTTTTTTTGATTGCCATTGAAAAAAACAGTCATTCCATTTGAAAAAAACTGCTTAATAATCATTTTTTATCATCATTTTAAGAAAATCATAGTAGCCTTGCGATTTGACAGCTGATAATCCAGAAACTTTGAGAAGACCCTTCGAACCTTTGGCTATCAAATGCAAAAAAAAAATATTACTTATTGTGAAGGGTTCTTAAGCTAAGATATTTTAAATAAACCCCTGCAAATAAAAATGCAAAAAAATCAGCCTGTATATTTTATCAATTTTTAATTAAATACCAAGTTAAATTTAAGTTTCTCTCTCAACATTTGAAATTTTTATATAGAAAAAAATCGTTTTAAAAAATATCTCCGCTCTAATTTAAAAAACCTAGCGTTTAGAACACAAAAAAAACTAATCCTAGAATAATTTGTGCAAAAATACAATAACAAGTGTAATTACAGGCTCCATTATGTGCAAAAATAGTAAAATTGAACGATTCATTAAAACATGTTCACACTTTAGAACCACAACAAATGACTTTTTAATTCAAATCCTGCGATATATAAATAAATGTCGAGTCAAAACGACACAAAATCAAAATGAAAACCAATTTATTTTCACTATTTTTAATCGTAATTCTAATATCGATGTGCAAGGTTATTTTTTTATTTAATTAAGTTGGTAATTAGATAATTATTTTAGGCGATATTTCGAGAGGATGACGAAGAATCTGGTAATCCATTGACGAGAGCTTTGCCTCGTCCAGCATTCCCTCCTGAAGAGGAACCATTTGACATCTACCTCAATTACCCGAAAGATGTCGCTAATATCGAAAATATGTATTTGAAATGCGAATGGTACGAAAACGATGAATAATTTATAAAAAAAATTCTTTATGAAATATGAATAAATAATTGACAGCAATTGTGTCGTTCCTTGCCTCCTGTCCCTACATATTTATATTTTACAATAATCCGAAAATGCACAGTTCGAGATGAAACTCAAACCAGTTTATTTCATCCTGTTTATGATTATTTTATCATTTGTAAGTTTGCAAATACATTAAATTATGCGCCATACAAGCGTAGGTATTGTAGATGTTCGAGATCGAAGCTGCAACTACCAAAAAAAAGAAAGGGAAGAAAGTAAAAAAGAAGAGTACAAAAACCAAAAAAAAGTCGGCCAAAAAATCAAAAAAAGTTAAAAAATCCAAAAAAAAGTCAGACAAGCCAGACTATTACGACAAAATGATTGAAAAGTGGGAGAAGAGAAATCCCCTCATGGTCCCTCGAGGGATTGCCATCCCGGAGGAATTTTTGCACGAAGAAACCAATGAGACCCTGACCATTGCCCTGCCCGACTCGGTTTTAAACGACGAAGAATATAATATTTCGGCGACAAATAATGCATAAAAATAATAACAATAAAAGTTCTTTTTTGTGAAACAAGATTTTTTTAATCTCGCTTCAATAAAATAAGAAAAAATCCCTGTGACTTAATCAAGCAAACATAAAATAAAATTTTATTGCGAAATAAACGTAACAAGAGACCGCCATTTTTTGCAATAAAGCTTGATTAAATTTGAATACGAGGCAAACAGAAAAAACGCAATTTGCCCGACGAAATAGATTGCTCGTAATTAGAAAAAATTGAAATAGAATTGCATTCACACTCGCTGAATTAACGGGGATGTAATTTGACGTCCACGTCCTATTATAAGTTAATTTAGAACGCATTAAGTGCATTACTCGGTATAAATAAATGAAGCGAAATTTTTCATTAGAAGATATCGACGCACAATGGTGACGAAACTGTCTTTGATTTTACTAATTTGCCTGGCTTGTCACGTAACGCATTTAATTATTTTTTTCATTTAAGTGATTTTGTTTCAATTACAGTTGGTCAAGTCGGAGGAAAAAATGAAAGACAGAATTCTTTACAGCCCAGGAGCCCCCATGATAGATTCTGACAAAAGTGACGACTCCTTCCCCATTTATTTAAACTTCCCCGAAAATAAAGATGTGAGAAAGATGCATTTGAATTGTCACTGGAATAACTATACCGAACTATGAAATAATTAATTATTCCCTCTAATCGTTAAATAAAAGAAAATGAAGCATTTCTGATGATATTTTAATCTCCATTTGTTCTTCGGATACAAGGCTAACTTGATTTTTTTTTAAATAGCAAGAAGGGTAAAATATAATATTTTTAAGAAGAGCATTTTTTTCTGAGTTCTGTGGTGTAGCACATACATACCTTAATTTAATCGAATTTTAAAAAAATATTCAAAAATTTTGAAAAATGCAAAATTTTGTTAGCTGCTGTTTAAACATTGACCAAAAAATAAGTAAAAGTTAAAAATAAACCTTAAAATAACACTTTTAACTAAAAAAAACACGTTTTAATTAAAAAAATTAAACACAAAATACTTGATTTTTATGGTACAAAAGATGTTCAAAACGATTTCCACGAACTTCTTGTGATTTTTTTTCGCTCAGTTTTACTTAAATGTACTATTATTAAACTAATTATAGCACCCAAGTTTAATTTTTGGCTAACATACAAGTGACAGATATCGCTAATAACAGTATTTTCAAAGCTAACTATTCCCGAAAATTTTTGAATTTTTATTTTTTTACCTTTTAGTAAAAGTAAATGTGGGTATTATGTTACATCACTAAATTTATAAAAAAAAATGCTCTTTTAAAAATGATTAAATTTGACTCTTCGTGTCCTTTAAAAAAACCAAGTTAGCCTTGTATTTTCAAAATAAATGACGATAAAAATTTGAAGAAACTCTTAGATGATAGAATTTAAACACTTTTCTCTATTCTCTGTTGAACCGTTCTGAAAGTATTTAACTCTATCCATACTTTTTAGCGACCCTGTATATATTCCAATTCTGTATCTGAGCGCAGTAACGGCGTAATTCCATTTATTCGAAAAAAGTAGACAATAAAAACACACTTTCAATTTAAAATAAAGCATAAAATCTTCCAAACGGCTATATTTACAAAAAAAAATACAGCGTAATGTTAGAGCGTCAAAGTATTAAGTATTAGGTCCAAAAATGATTTTAACAACTGAGCTAATCTTATTAAAAAACTGTAAAAATCCCCCTTTTACTGTGTATTCAATAAAATTGGAAAACTTTTTGGACTTTCGTGGCATTTATTGAATGTAGCATCACCTTGTGTTACAAGAAAAAAATGTGAAGATTGAAGCCAATTTAAATTATCAAAAGTTGTGTGGTTTCAGTTAAGAAAAACAAAAATAGAACAATTATATTTTAAAACAAATTTAATATAATATTTTAAATATGTCAATTTAGGAAGAAAATCAAGAAAGGCTTTGATAGCAACAGCCAACTTAGAAATGAACGCAAATCCGTCAGTAAAGCAAACTACGATAACTTGATACAACTTAAATGGATACCAGACTTTCCCGAAGACAATTAACCTTCCTACTTAATAAATATACAGGGTGTCTCAGAGATGTGAATAAGTTCATTATTGACCTTTAAATGTTAAAAAATTATTTTTTTTATGAAAGCCGTACATACTAATCCCCTGTGACTCACTTAAACTTATTTTCAAGTATACAGGATGTCCCCGAAATTAGTTACAACACAAAGCTTATGTCTTTTTAAATGGAGCAGTCTATATTTTTTTTATTTTTGGACGTAGCTAACTTGATTTTTTTGAAAAAAACACGCTTTAAAATTATTACATAAAAACTAAAAATCACAGAAAAGTAAAATTTTCACCATTTTAATACACAAAATTGAAACTTCAAGAACTTATTATTTCTATTAGCTTACTGCAATCACAAAGATAAAAAATGAAGAGGTTTGTTGCAAATCGAATAACTTAAAAATTTTAAATAAAACACCCAATTTTTTATTTTTGCATTTAAAAGATCATTAAATTGTCTCTCTAAAAACATTAACAGTTAAGCGTCTTTTGCTGATTACTTAAAAAATATTTAACATTAAATATTAAAAATAAATTACTATCGTTTCTGAAGTCAAAAAGTTAAATTTTTGCTAATAATAACTTTAATATTACCCTTAGGCCATTATTTGTCATTAATTAGAGTGAAATAACTAAAATTTTAATTAATGGCGAATTTTTAAATTCGCGAATAAACTCTAACAAGTGGTCTGTGGTGGAGTTGTTATGGTTATGTATGATATGGTTTACTATGGTAACAACGCTCATGAATAGTGTGCATTGTTGTTAAAATTATCTTTTTAGTCATTAACTTTAGCATTTAAAACTTAATGTTTTTAGATACACAATTCAATAATCTTTGAGAAGCATGAAAAAAAATAAGGTGTTCCAATTAAGTTTTTCAAGTTATTCAACTTTCAACAAAATTCTTAATTTTTTTATATTTCTAACTGCAATGCGCTAAACAATTGGTACAAATTTAAGTTTGAACTTTTCCCTTTAAAATAGTCAAAGTCCTACTTTTCCACGACTCTGCGTTTTTGTGTAATAAATTTTTAAATAAAATGTGTTTTTGGCAAAAAAATCCAATGACTTCAAAAACTAAGCAGAATTGACCAATGCAAGCTTAGAATAAAATCATTAGTATTATAAGCTACGTCCAAATATGCAATAAAATTTAGAATGTTCCATTTGAAAAAACATAAATTCAGTGTTTTTTTAATTTTGGAACACTCTATAGGTACATGCCACAATATTTTAGAAACATGCAACAGAAACGGAGCTATAATAAAAATAATAATAAAAATGTTAAAAAAAAATCAAAAATCAAAAAAACAATAGTTATTGAATGAAAATTTTTGTTTTAAATTATTTCTGAATACTGCGCATTTTGAACTAGCTGTTTACGATTTCAGATACAGAATTATTTTTGGGAATAAATGAGGCATAAATCGAATTAAATGCAAATTTAAAACGCATTAACATGTGGTATAAAATCTAGGAAAAAATTGAATAAAAATTCAGTTAAAAAATCGCAATGTTGGTGGTAAAAATTGTCGCAATTTTTTTAATGACATTGTCGGCCAGTTTTGGTCAAGTAAATTATAAATCAATACAATAGTAGAAAATTAATCAAATTCAATTTAAGGACGAAATTCAGGATCCTAACACTGGAGGACTTCGCTCCCTAGCGTCTGAAAATCCGGACGACTTTTTTGATATTTATTTGGACTTCCCGGAAGACACCACAAACATCACCAACATGTATTTGAGCTGTCGTTGGGAAAAAATACCCAAAATAAATGTTGCGAGAAGCCTTTTACGTGATGCGTTGTAAAGTAATAATTAATAAATTTGAGCATGTATTTTGTGTTGTCTAACTTGCCCAAACCCAGTCGATAAAACAGCGCACGCGTTCTGTGACTGTTTTTTAAATTGTCGCACCCAAAAAATGTATTTGCACGTAAATTGAGTGATTTCAACAACAATTAGCCCTAAAATTATGGCTAAAGCCATCAGTGAGGACATCCAGACCGGCGTTAAGGAACTAATAGCTTCAACTACACCGTTTGAGGTAACCTAACCCTACTTCTAACAGTCAAAATAACCAAAACTTCAGCCGGGCTCTGACCGCTTCAATTCGTTCGAAAAATGCGCCCTTTCGACGTTCAAAAAATCGGACACAATGTACTTCCTCAACACCAAAGACATCAAAAGTGCCATTTGGAGCATGGCTGAAAAATTCGCCTTCCATGGTTTTTTCAAACACTGTGATTATTTGAAGAAAATTCACGAGAAATACATTGTCCCAAACCTCCCTGAGTCCGACTTGAACTCCCGTTTGAACGTTGTCAAGTTCCTGTTATGCATGTCCCAAAGCCCCACCACACATTTCTGGAAAACCCCCGAAAAATTCCAGTTTATTTGCGACCACCACGAGGACGAAGTCCTCGACTGGGGGGCTTACCTGACCGAGGACATCGACCGGTGGTCACCTCTCCCGTACCAAAGCTCCGATTCTGACGATGAAGCAGCCCCCATTCACGAGGAAACAACAGTTAAAAGCGCCCCCAGTCGAGTCATAATCCCAATGGCCCCCCAAACCAAAAAATACAACTTTGAGGAAAGTCGAAAAATGCTCCTCAACACAATCCAGGGCGATTTTTGGTCGAAACCTGTGATAATGAAGCCCCCAAGTGACTGGTTTGACGCAAACGTGGGGCTCCTTTGGCACCAACATTTACAGAAACAAACCGGGGGGCTCATCGCCCTGCACCCCCTCACTGTCATCTCCGAGTACAAAGTCATGAGGGAGATTATATGGCAAATGTGGGGCCCCCATAACTCGGCCGTGTTCCAGCTTTTGGGGAACAAGTTAGTACCGAAACGAAATGTCACCGTATCGAGCGTCCGTTCGGTGAGTTTTGGTTTTAGTAACGAATTCGAATTATCGTAGTCCCATTTTTATGATTTCATGGGGGCTTTCGTGCCCTACATTGAAGTTTTGGATGATTTCCGGCAATTTTACCGGAAGTCGGGGCCAGAAACGTACAAGAGTTACGCGTGTGGGGTTAAAAATATCATTGGGAGGGTTTTCGAGGAGTTGGTAGCACTGGAACGTGAAATTACGGTACAAGGTTCGTATTATTATTATTTTTTAATTAATTGTGGTTGATTTATTAATTGTAGACACAACTATGACTCTAATACTACTGTACCACCGATTTAAAACAATATTTGAGCCAGTTTTTGTCCTCAAAACGATTCACAACGAGGTCATTATTGATAATTTTGAGGAAAAAACTCCACGTGAGTGTGCACTAGCACTCGTCACTCGCCTCCGGACGGGTCTAAAATTTTCACTAAACAAATTAGAGCAAGATATTCGCCTCAGTTTGTACCTGGAAAGTCTTTACTATTATTTGTTACTCACAGAGGCCTGGCTTGTTAAAAACGATCTCTTTGACCACACGAACGAATTCATTATTTTAAAGTACGATTAACTAAAAATTGGCCCGAATTAGTTGTGTTTTTTCTAGCGATAATTCGAATTTTACGCTCCAGGATGGTATTCAACAATATTGTGATCAGGACAGTATTATTAAAATAATCAGTAGAGAAGTGTTGAGTATGGGGCGCAATATGCACTTGTTACGCCTTTTGGGGAAGTATGATGTTTTCGCAAAAAAATCAGGTGGGTTTCCCCCAAGAAGGCATGAACAGGTTGGGTCATTGTCAGAAATGTGCAAAATTGGAATGGTAAAATAGTGATCTACCGGGTCGGTAATTAACTGGGACCTTGTCTCCTAGGTGGCGCCAATGACTTACTAAATCCGGAAAAAAGTTTGTATCAATACAAAATTGAGCATTTTTTATATTTGAACTAGAGAACTTTTATGAAATAAGTATGAAAAATAACATGCTAATTATTTATTTTTGAAACACTTAACTAATAAAAATATCAACAATAGAACAAAAAAAAATGATTGTCTATTAAAAATGTACGAAAACGCAAGGTTATTTAAAACGGTTCAAATACAATTTCCTTGTAGCACAAATTTTTACATCTAGAATTAATTATCAGATATTCATTATCTATTATTTCGACTTTTGTGTTATTTCATTTTCCTTGGTAAAACCACAAAAAAAAAGATAAGAAAAAATTATTACAAAATTTTGCCATTTCATGACCACTGCTAGATGTGAATGTTAATAATTTAATTCTAGAAACAATTCACCAGGAATATATTAGGCGCCTTTTAGAAGAACTGTGCGCTTACTATTCGTGTGAACCTCCGAATATTCAGGTTGAAAGCCCAAAATTGCGCCCAGTGGTCACTAGTTTTGATTTGAACGGAATGGGGGATTGGACTAATTATGTCGACACGACAGATGGCTTCTTGATGGAAGCATTTAGTGATTTTTTCTACGAGAAAGAGGAAGTTCCTAAACACGACACTCTTTTTGAAAAGTATTCTTCTATTTATTTCTTGTTGATTTGTACTTAATTCTTCGTTTCTAGAATAAGTAAAATCACGACGAACTTATTTCCATTTCGTTCACATCCTGAGAAAATTTTCCTCGAAATTATGAAGGAAAGATTTAATATTTCAGGTCTTATGGTTAAGAAACTCCTAATTGAGAAATATAGTCTGGATAAACAGTTTGATTTTTTGAATCACATTTTTTTATTTTGTGACGATCTAATATTTCCGTTTTACCGCCGCCTTTTTGAGAAAGTAAGCGAAACAAAATGATGGATATATTAAAAAAAATTGTTTCAAGATGAATCTACGTCACAGCAATTGGGGAAATGGTGTGCTGTTGACCTCACACCTCCAAGACTGTCTTATGGACCCCTATCCAAATTTCTACGAAGATTGCACTGTTCAAATCAAGGATACGTGGAAACAATGTCGCGACTCGCTCAAAGCCTGCTCTCTTTTAACGCTCCAATACGAAATCAAGTGGCCTCTGAACATTATCATAACAAATGAACAAGTAAATATGTATAAGGAAATATTCGAAGTTGTTTTGCAGGTCAAGTGGGCGCTTTATACCGCCAATCATCTGTCTTTCACGGGTGAGTCGGTAATACAGTGTGCGTAAAAAGTCGGTAATACAGAACTCTACAAAATATAAGGGGCTAAAATCCGAGTCGGAACCGAAATGTGCAATGATAAATAATTCGTTTAAGTAATTAACCGTGAAAACTCATTTCTCTCGGTGCGGACAGCTTAAGAATTCCGTTTGAAAAGAAGCTATAAACAGTTTTTTCAGTTCTTTTAATGCATTTGTCGAGTCTTTGAATGCGATTATTATTTTTATAATGCGTTCTTTACGAGTCACTCGACGTGAAAATTGTTAATTAAAGACTTTTTCCCTCAGAAATCGAACCAAAGAACAAATCTTTCAAAGCTGTTGCCCCTAAATCGACAATAAAGCGTCTCAAATACCTCCGTTTCAACCTGATCAACATTTTAAACACCATCAACCACTATTTGTTCGGTTTCGTGTTCACCAAACACCGAATCCAGTTCGAATTGGATTTCGAAAAGTCGAACGATCTCAAATCATTAATAACATCCCACGAGGAGTTTATCACTTCCGTTTACCGCTCGGTGAAGAAGATTCGAGACGAAAGTCGAAATAATCACGGTTTTAATACGGTGAGTTGGTTATTTCGTTTCGACGTTTTTGTAAAAATACAATTTCAGCTTCTGAAAAGTGTGCGAATGCTGAAAGTGATGTGGAATCAAGCCGATTATGCGACCGCCGAAAACCTAAATAATTGCCATAAAATCTTCAAATCGTCGCTTGAAGTTGTTAATCCCATTTTTGTTTACTGATTAATAAAGAATTATTTTTGATTAAATCCCGAGTTTCATTCCCAATTAACAAGTTCCTCAATGAATAATTGATTGGCTATCGGAAATTGCGAAGTAACTCTGACCAAATTCTAGTTTGGCTACTAGCCCAGTTAAATTAGGCAAATAAGGCAATCGGTGGAAAAATTTCCTAGAGAAATAGATTTTTTTTAAAAGCTCCCTTTATACAGGGTGTCTCAGCCTGATATCTCAGATATTTGTCAACGGATTTTTATGAAATTTAAAATGCAAGTCTTAAAAACGTAATTTTTACATGCCTTTTAAAAATGTTAAGCCTTTTAAGACTTATATTAAAAAAATTATCGTCAGTGAAAAATGCTGTCAGAAAAAACTCGTTCGTGGAAGACGTCTGTTTTGCGAGAGAAATGAGAAACAAACTGTTAAACGTGGGTACAGATGCAAAAGCGTAGATTTCTATGAGACAAATGAGCACTACCATTGAATTTTGGTCACCCCTACTCGCAGAAACGTAACTGTCACGCAAGGGACATTTCACAATTATCTCTCACCCATACAAAGTTAAAAAACAATATTTTTGACTTACTTTTGGTACTGGATGCCTTAATTCTTTCAAAAAGGACTAAAAGACTGAACAACTGAAAAATTCTAGACACTTGCACATTCAGGATTTTGGAAATGTTTCGTACACTGCTGATTGGATTCTCTTCAAAAGCTTGAATTACAGCATCAACTATTGCTTCGTTTCCAGTGACGTGTTTTGTCCTCACTCGATTTAGTTCAGGTACGCTTCCTGTGTCTTCAAATTATTGACGATTCTTTGAACTTTAAATTTCATAAATAACATTTCACAAAAAGTCCAACGACACTTTCCATAGGCGAATATTGATTCCTTTTTCAACAACACAGAAATTTCAGGCACTGTTGTTGGTTTTTAAAGTAATTTCACTAAATTAAAACAATTCGGAAATAAAATTAACTAGACGCCCTCTGGTGATGACTTTTGAACTATGTCGAAAACAGTAAAGAAATTTTCGAAATTCCACAATTAACTGACATTTAATGAATTGTTCAACAATTTTGCGTGTATAGTGTTAATTACTTACAATAGAAAGAATTACTTTAAAAGTACGTGGTGGTAAATACTAGCGTTGACTTTGGTTCTGTAGTTTTTCGTGGTATAAAATGTGTATTGTTGGAACTTGAAAGTGGATAAAAAGTGAAAAATATTTAAATTTTGATTACAAAGTGTTATCAAACAGTTGTCTAATTAAAGATTATAAGTAATGGATCACAGCGAACACAAAGTTTGGCTCAAGAAACCAATAAATTAGTGAAGTGTTATGAATTTTAGGTTAGAATTTTCCACTGAAAAAATCATGAAATGCTGCGGTAAATCTACAAAACTACAATAAAGATTAACAACTGCTGATACATTTAAACGTAAATTATGCCAAAAGGTAGGCTTTTCAATGTCTTTGTAATAATTTTCCAATAAAGAAAGTGAACCAAACAGTCATTCGTTATTCGTGTTTTCCTCGTCATCTCTCATTTGTCAACATAAGTTTCTTGCATCAAAGATGCAATAATCATTCCGCATAGGCAATGTAATAATTGTGAAGCCCCAAAATTCGTACAACGCTCAAAATATCCGAATAAACATTTTCCCGCCATTTATGGTTACTGTTTTCGACCTAGCTCAGTGGCGCCCCCAACGGTAATTTTACTTCCGAATTTTACTTTTCTGTCAGCGCGCACATTTTTGACAGTTTTTTTAGTGGTACACAAAATGTCGCATAGAAATGCTTCATCAATTGTTTCAAAAGGTGACTGTCCAAATTACTATCAAAATTTGGATCAAGTTTTTAACAACAAAATTTAATTTTTTTCTTGGATCAGCTGAGCGATTTGGTTAATTTTTTGTGTGACCATTTATTTTTCAGGGTTTAATGATCCAACGGTAATTTGGCTTTATTTTAAATAAAAGAAATGTGTTTTAAAATTTCATTTTTTAACATGAGGTCATTTTAATTGAAGCACTATCTCCTAAAATATGTGCATTTCATAACAATCCGTTGACAAATAACGGAGATATTAAGCTCGAAAGTCTTAGCTGAGACACGTTGTACTTAGGTAGACATATATCAAAAGTCCCGGTGGGTGGGGGACGGGCTCGAGAAGGGAGAGGGGGCTAAAGCTGTTGTTTTTTGTTTTTTTTGCTTATATCTCGGAAACTGTCACTCCTATTAATTTTTATCTTTATACCAAAATTAAAGTTGATAAAATCTCCTACAAAATAGTCCTAGCCTTATTGTTGTAGGACTTACCGTAAGCGAGTTACTAGCTTTTGAAGTTTGATGTCTATATGATACTGTATAACTAAACATTAGTATATCATAAGTATTTATATGGAAATAGTGTGTGTAAAGCGTCTCCCAATTAAGGTAAAAGTGAGAAATAAGGGAGAAAAATACTTTCTTCCCTCGGGCTCTCCAGTTGAAAACCACAATTCAGGATGAGAGGTTGACCCAAAAGATATGATAGAATGAACTGATGTAGTTTATTATAAGATTTATTCAATACATCTATGTTAAATCATCTATTTATTAATATTTTACTGAACATAACTGTAATTCAGTTTTCAATGTTTGAGACGAAGACGAAAATGCAGCATCTAAAGACGACTCTGAAGACTTCTGTGACCTCCATGTCTTCCCCTTTCTACTCTAATGAAGTGTTGGACCCAATAAATTTAGTTTATTAGCAGTTTTCATTCTCTTTCAAAGCACATTTTTTTAAATGATTATTTCTTTCCAGACCTATAACTCGCTTATGGTTAGTTCTACAAGAAAAATGTAAATAACCATTTTGTAGTAAATTTTATCAGCTTTAATTTTGGTGAGAAGATATAAATTGATAGGAGTAACAGTTTCCGAGATATAAATAAAAAACCAAAAAATGACTGCTTTAACTTCTTTCCTCTTCCTCGAGCTCGCCCCCAACCTCGGGGACTTTTGACATAAGTCCACCTAAATGTAAAGGAAGCTTTTAAAAAAAACAACTTTCTAGGAATTTTTTTCACCGATTTTTCTAATTTGACTGAGCTATAATTTGACTGGTCAATTAGGTTACTTAAATAATTGCCATAGAATCTTTAAATCGTCGCTTGAAGTTGTTAATCCGATTTTTGTTTACTGATTAATAAAGAATTATTTTTGATTAATCCCCGAGTTTTATTCCTAATTAACAATTAACAAGTTCCTCAATGTATAATTGATTGGATATCGGAAATGACGAAGTTTCCATTTTTTTGAAATTCACACCATTAATAGTCTTCATAATTGTAAAACTAATGTTACTTTTAATTTATTTATATTCGCAAAAATAAAAAAGGTATGAGACCTCAAAGTTCGAAATTTGACAGGGGCTGTAACTGGTTAAAATTAACATGTTTCCAAAATTACTTCGCTGTTCCTCAATTTTTTCCATTTAGCTATTGCACTCTTAAATCTTTATGAATATTTACTGAACTAAAAATCGTAATTTCATGTCTTTGAAAACTCTAGGTTTATAAATATAAACCACATCTACTTATTCATCGAACGTATCTTCAAAAGCATTGACAAATAAAGAAATTGTATTTCTGTTTATGCAAAAGTCGATATCTTTAATAAGAAGTCGTTTGTAGAACACTTATTTTTTTACATATTTTTTGTACAAAACATTTTGCAAGCATCGCTTGTGCTCGAAATCATAAAAATTTCCATTAGTTAATATTTTTATTTTTTTTTAATAAAATAATATTTTATTAATATAAATATTTCTCATTAATTAATATTTATTATTTATAAGAAATTGTAGAAGAAATCTGAACAAATTCGAAGGCATACAGAAAGAAATAAAGCAAAAAAAAAACGCAAACGCTGATTTTTGTGTGATTATTAAAATGGATTATTATTAGTTATTAGTGATTTATTACAGTATCTACTTAAACAAATTACTTCAATCATCACAAATAACACTTTCTTTCAATATTTATTTCTTTTAAGTCAATAATATTATCCAGAGATCTCAATACAATGCCGAAAGGAACAGTAGTGTGTAAATCGCAGCTACCTTGTGAACACTTTATGCCGCGTGACGTCATCAGGCTGTCAAACCGGCAGACAAAAAAGCTTATATTTTTGTCATTTTTAAAGCTATCGAATTTTTTTTTTTTCATTCAATTTCTTGATTTGAGTACTATTATGTCGAAAATAAATAATAACATTTTGAAAAATTGGAAACTTCTTCAATGAGGAAGTTTCCATTTTTTTGAAATTAATACCATTAATAGTCTTCATAATTGTAAAACTAATGGTACTTTTAATTTTTTTATATTCGCAAAAATAAAAAAATTATGAGACCTCAAAGTCTCGCTAGGTGTGACGTCACGCGACACAATTAACTCAGCTGCCCACTGCCGCACGTGGCAAATTCGATTTTTTGAGGGGCTGTATCTGGTTAAAATTAACATTTTTCCAAAATTACTTCGCTGTTCCTCAATTTTTTCCATTTAGCTATTGTACTCTTTTATCTTTTATGAATGTTTAATGAACTATTAGCCCTAAATAAAATAAATAAAATTTAGAAATCTTACGTTATAAAACCGTTTGATATAAAAAAATGAGAACATTACAACTTTAAAAAACAAGAAAATCGTAATTTCATGTCTTTGAAAACTCTAGGTTTATAATTATAAACCACATCTACTTATTCATCGAACTATCTTCAAAAGCATTGACAAATAAAGAAATTGTATTTCTGTTTATGCAAGAGTCGATATCTTTAATAAGAAGTCGTTTGTAGAACACTTATTTTTTTACATATTTTTTGTACAAAACATTTTGCAAGCATCGCTTGTTCTAGAAATCATAAAAATTTCCATTAGCTAATATTTTTAATTTTTTTAAATAAAATAATATTTTATTAATATAAATATTTCTCAATAATTAATATTTATTATTTATAAGAAATTGTAGAAGAAATCTGAAAAAATTCGAAGGTATACAGAAAGAAATAAAGCAAAAAAAATTGCAAACGCTGAATTTTGTGTGATTATTAAAATGGATTATTGTTAGTTATTAGTGATTTATTACAGTATCTACTTAAACAAATTACTTCAATCATCACAAATAACACTTTCTTTCAATATTTATTTCTTTTAAGTCAATAAAATTATCCAGAGATCTCAATACAATGCCGAAAGGAACAGTAGTGTGTAAATCGCAGCTACCTTGTGAACAGTTTATGCCGCGTGACGTCATCAGGCTGTCAAACCGGCAGACAAAAAAGCTTATATTTTTGTCATTTTTAAAGCTATCGAATTATTTACTTTTTTCATTCAATTTCTTGATTTGAGTACTATTATGTCGAAAATGAATAATAACATTTTGAAAAATTGGAAACTTCTTCAATGAGGAAGTTTCCATTTTTTTGAAATTCACACCATTAATAGTCTTCATAATTGTAAAATTAATGGTACTTTTAATTTTTTTATATTCGCAAAAATAAAAAAATTATGAGACCTCAAAGTCTCGCTAGGTGTGACGTCACGCGACACAATTAACTCAGCTGCCCACTGCCGCACGTGGCAAATTCGATTTTTTGAGGGGCTGTATCTGGTTAAAATTAACATTTTTCCAAAATTACTTCGCTGTTCCTCAATTTTTTCCATTTAGCTATTGCACTCTTAATCTTTATGAATATTTACTGAACTATTAGCCCTAAATAAAATAAATAAAATTTAGACATCTCACGTTATAAAACCGTTTGATATCAAAAAATGAGAACATACAACTTTAAAAAACAAGAAAATCGTAATTTCATGTCTTTGAAAACTCGAGATTTATAATTATAAACCACATCTACTTATTCATCGAACTATCTTCAAAAGCATTGACAAATAAAGAAATTGTATTTCTGTTTATGCAAGAGTCGATATCTTTAATAAGAAGTCGTTTGTAGAACACTTATTTTTTTACATATTTTTTGTACAAAACATTTTGCAATCATCGCTTGTTCTAGAAATCATAAAAATTTCCATTAGTTAATATTATTAATTTTTTTAAATAAAATAATATTTTATTAATATAAATATTACTCAATAATTAATATTTATTATTTATAAGAAATTGTAGAAGAAAAAAAAAATTCGAAGGCATACAGAAAGAAATAAAGCAAAAAAAACGCAAACGCTGAATTTTGTGTGATTATTAAAATGGATTATTGTTAGTTATTAGTGATTTATTACAGTATCTACTTAAACAAATTACTTCAATCATCACAAATAACACTTTCTTTCAATATTTATTTCTTTTAAGTCAATAAAATTATCCAGAGATCTCAATACAATGCCGAAAGGAACAGTAGTGTGTAAATCGCAGCTACCTTGTGAACAGTTTATGCCGCGTGACGTCATCAGGCTGTCAAACCGGCAGACAAAAAAGCTTATATTTTTGTCATTTTTAAAGCTATCGAATTATTTACTTTTTTCATTCAATTTCTTGATTTGAGTACTATTATGTCGAAAATGAATAATAACATTTTGAAAAATTGGAAACTTCTTCAATGAGGAAGTTTCCATTTTTTTGAAATTCACACCATTAATAGTCTTCATAATTGTAAAATTAATGGTACTTTTAATTTATTTATATTCGCAAAAATAAAAAAGGTATGAGACCTCAAAATTCGAAATTTGACAGGGGCTGTAACTGGTTAAAATTAACATTTTTCCAAAATTACTTCGCTGTTCCTCAATTTTTTCCATTTAGCTATTGTACTCTTATATCTTCTATGAATGTTTAATGAACTATTAGCCCTAAATAAAATAAAAAAATTCAGAAATCTCACGTTATAAACCCGTTTGATATAAAAAAAATTAAAACATTACAACTTTAAAAAACAAGAAAATCGTAATTTCTTATCTTTGAAAACTCTTGGTTTACAATTATAAACCACATCTACTTATTCATCAAACGTATCTTCAAAACCATTGACAAATAAAGAAATTGTATTTCAGCTTATGCAAGAGGCGATATCTTTAATAAGAAGTCGTTTGAAGAACACTTATTTTTTTACATATTTTTTGTACAAAACATTTTGCAAGCATCGCTTGTTCTAGAAATCATAAAAATTTCCATTAGTTAATATTATTAATTTTTTTAAATAAAATAATATTTTATTAATATAAATATTTCTCAATAATTAATATTTATTATTTATAAGAAATTGTAGAAGAAAAAAAAATTCGAAGGCATACAGAAAGAAATAAAGCAAAAAAAAACGCAAACGCTGATTTTTGTGTGATTATTAAAATGGATTATTATTAGTTATTAGTGATTTATTACAGTATCTACTTAAACAAATTACTTCAATCATCACAAATAACACTTTCTTTCAATATTAATTTCTTTTAAGTCAATAAAATACAATGCCGAAAGGAACAGTAGTGTGTAAATCGCAGCTACCTTGTGAACACTTTATGCCGCGTGACGTCATCAGGCTGTCAAACCGGCAGACAAAAAAGCTTATATTTTTGTCATTTTTAAAGCTATCGAATTATTTGTTTTGCATTCAATTTCTTGATTTGAGTACTATTATGTCGAAAATAAATAATAACATTTTGGAAAATTGCAAAGCAACTCTGACCAAATTCTAGTTTGGTTACTTCCTCCAAAACAGAGAATTTTTAATTACGTTGGTTATAAATTTGAACTTTTGTTAAATGTTAATTAAACCCGAAATTCGAATAATTCCCAGCTACGTTTATTATTGAGTCAAATGTTTGACGATTGGACGCTAGCGTGGAATTTGATTTCGCACTCATTAAGCCGCCAGTTAGTTATTTAATAATTAAACTCTGCCTCTAATAAAATCGCGTCCAATTATTAACTTAAAACTTGCAAAGCGGAGCGAAATATTAAAACCTAATTAAACTTTTTCAAGTGTTTGTCGCTAAAAATAGAAATAATAGAATCAAATGATGCACCGAAAAATTGCAAAATAATAGTCCCATCATCATTCAAACGACTATAAAACCGCCACAAACTCCCCAAAAGTCGCAAAATGAAATTCGCCGCTCTGTTGGCACTTTGTGTGTTCCTAGCCCTGGCCCTTGACGTAAGTAAATTTTGAAATTTTCCCAAAATTTGGAAACTGTGTCCAGGGGGTGGACGCCAAGGAGAAAAAGCGTGAAAAACCCTCCGAAAGCGAGGAAAATTACGCCGATGCGAAAGCACCACCACCGAAAAAACACACCTGGTCGGGAAAATTCAAGCCGCAGCATGGAAAAGGCAAAAAAGGGGACGATTCGAAGGAGGAAAAACGTGAAAATTGGATGAATACGGGACGTTCTCCATAATCTTTAACCTGTTTGAAATGAATTAAATTTGCAAGGCAATTGTGTTGTGCTTTCACCAACCCTTGAAAAAATATTTATCACGGTTAGTGTGTCTCGTAAAAATTAGATGAGGGTTAAAGGTCAAGGACGGGGTGTAATGCAATCTTGCCAACCGGCGGCGAAAAAAAATTAATTTCGATTCGGAGCGACTGGCGTATTTTTCTTACTGTGATGGAGTTTATTTATTTACTTGATAGTTATTTGAATTTGTATTCCGGGTGCACCGGTGAGGTTTTACGTTTCTTTTAGCGAACTAAAAGCATATTTAAATATTCTTTCTGAATGTTTGGGGAGGCACGTTTTACATGCATTATTTCAGCGCTTTGTTGCTATTTGTTTCGGTCGAATTGTTTAGTTGCTGGCTGAGAAAATGGTGATAAGGTTTCATTGTTAAAAAGTCGCCGGTTAATTATACTCACTGGCATAAAAATTGCAACACCATGAAGGAATTTGAATTTTTTGACGAAACTTGCCACAAATGGTCGACTATTAGCGAGTAATAAATGATTAAAATTTGAACGATTTTAATCAAGTGATATGGGAGTTTTTAACATTTAAGTTCTTTTACCAGCAAGTTTTATTCTTGAAATTTTTTGCTTTTCTGACTAAATTTTTATGTGTTTTTTTTAAAATTCGTTTAGGTTTAAGTATTCTAAAAGCGCAATTAGGCCTGGAGACGACAAAACCAAAATTACTAACAATTTAAGCAGTTTTGAAAGAGGCATGATTTTTAGACTACAGATAGGGGTTTCTCAATTAGAGAAATTGATAGTCGTTTGGATAGAAATCGAAGTATCATTAAGCAATGTTATCAGTAATAGACTGGAGAAGGCCCAGGACAGCGCGAAAGATAATTAAATAGTGTAATGAAAAAATTAGCGCACCTTTGTCTTTTGTTATTCAAAACTCTTTAGATTATGGAATTTTCCCAAAACAATTAAAACGAGCGCAAGTTCTTCCCATATACAAAAAAAGGTGACCCAACATTAATATCAAATTATAGGCCAATAAGTCTGCTGTCATCGTTTTCTAAAATTTTTTAAACTGTTATATCTTCCAGAATTACTAAGTTTTCAGCCACTGAATTCATCCCAACACGGGTACATTAAAAGGAAATCTGTTGACTCAGTTATATTTAGCTTCACTAATGCTCTGTTAGATAAATTAGAAGAAAAAAAGGTGGTTCTTGGAATGTTCTTAGATTTCTCCAAAGCCTTCGATTGCCTAGATCATAACATCCTAATAAGTAAATTAAAGAAATACGGCATAAGAGGAATTATGTTAAAGTTGATCACATCTTATCTTAATAATAGGTATCAGCAGGTCACAATAACAAAAAACAGTACTATAGTGGCGGTCAGCTCGATTTGCGTATGCGTCATCAATTTCATTTTTTCATTACCAACACAAAGCTGTAAAAAAATTATCAAAAACAATGCAAATTTAAACAACTAAGGGGTATCTAAGGGTGGTATCCTTGAACATTAATTTACATGTGCACTTCGACAACACCGTCAAGTGTCACGAATTTGTCAAACTGACATTGACAGTAAATTATAGACGTCGTCGCATGGTTGTCGAAAGTGTTATCGGCGTTAATCGCAAGTATTTTCTGTTCGTTTATTGTGTTTTGTGATTTGCGTTTCGTTAGGTTTTTGATTCTGCGTTTATTAGTTCTTGTTTTGTGAATCTGTATTTTTTGTAACAACTCATAATTTAAACACTTCGTAACCTCAAAAAATATTTGATAGTTTGTCACCGCTATGAGCCTGCTATGTAAACGTAGTGACAGAAATGTCAGATGACGCACACGCAAACGGAGCTGAGCGCTACCATATACAGGGTGCTCAAAAACTGGCGCACCAACTCAGTGGTACGCTGTTAAGAAGCATGTGTAGATCACGGAAAAAATCTTGAAAAAATTCCTAAAGTCATATTTTAAAAAATATGGAGCTACAAACTTATTTTGTAAACTTCTTCAGTTTTCATTATTTTTTAATGGTTTTATGTTTCACACTAAGTAATCGTTCCCTAACACAACAATGAATAATTATTTTTAAATTTCCTATCAGACTTTAGCAGATTTTTTAATTAAAAAAAATAAAATTCATCAAAAAAATCACAATTTGTAGATGTGTCAACACTGGGAATTATTTCCTAGGAAACGGTTTTATTTTTATTGTTGATCAAGTTCTATTGCGATCACGACTGTTAGACAACGTTGCCACATATCATTTAATTAAAATGCGTTATTTATCAATAACTTTAATACAAAGAATTTTTTAAATATTTTTACCTTTATATGTAAGCAATTCTCTACCACACTCCAATGAGTTGGTGCGCCGGTTTTTGAGCACCCGGTATATACATCATATAAACTTCTAATTGAACAAGGTGTACCTCAAGGTAGTATACTAGGGCCTTTATTTTTCGTAATTTATATAAACGACCTATTAAACATTTTAACAGCTTCAGACAACAATAGTGCAGTTAACTTTGCTGATGACACAAACATATTAATTTGGGGTGAAAATATGACAGATACAATGAAAGAAGCAAAGATATGCATGAATAAGGTAATAAACTGGACTAAAGAAAATAAATTATTGTTAAATTTTGAAAAAACCTACGGCATTCATTTTGCAATATGTAATCACAAGAATGCAGAGAAACCGAATAAAATTGTAATATCATCTAAAGAAATTGGATTAATAGAGAAAACTAATTTTCTGGGAATATGCATTGACCATAAGTTAAGCTGGACTAATCATATAGATAATTTATTAAAAAAATTAAACTCAGTACATTTTACAATACGTGTTTTAAAAAAATACATTAACATTGAACAACTAAGAATAGTATACTTCGCAAATTTTCAGTCATTACTAAGCTACGGTATAATATTTTGGGGGCAAAGTGGAAAGATATCAAAAGTATTTGTTGCTCAAAAACAAGTCATGAGAACTATGTTTAACTTAAAATATAATAAAACTTGTAGGAACATCTTTAAAAGCAATAACTTTTTGACAGTAACTGGTTTATACGTATATAGATTACTTTTATTTTTCTTTAAACAGAGTCTACTATTTAATGTCACTAACGACCATAAGTACAACACTCGCAAAGTAGACTTAGAGTATCCAAAACACAAACTTACGCTGACGGAAAAAATTGTTATTATGCAGGAATAAAACTATACACTGTGTATCTACGCACACCTTGTAACTTAAATTTATTTAAAAAGAAAATATTTGACTACATTTTGGATCTCGAACCATATATTTTAAATAAATTATATAATAAACAGGTTTTTTGACTTATGTCTTAAAATTATTTTTATGTTATTGTTATTTCTGTGTATAATACTGACGTTTTTCGTATCAATTTTGTTACTACATCTGTATAAATTGATAGAAATTTATTATTATTATTATTATTATTAATAAAAGAAAAAGCATACCTTAAAAAAACAAATTTACTTGGTATGGGAGGTATGGGCAAAAACGTATATCTAAACCTGATCCATCAAACCTTTATTTCGAAACACAACGCGTTTCGACCATAATGTGGTCAAGGCATACAATGTATATTCTCACCTGAGGATGACCACTTTGTGGTCGAAACACGTTGTCTTTCCAAATAAAAGTTTTGGTGTGTTAGGTTTAAGCTGTATTTTTGCTCATTCCTCCCATACCTTGGAAATCCAACAAAAAGCAGTCCAAATGACCTAATGCGTTGGTAAACCGTCAAAAACGAAGTACGACGACCATTGTTCAGAAATTTTTCTTGTACTTGAATTATTCCCATAATCCGAAGATGACCATTTTGGACTTCAGTTGTTTTTTTTAAGCCCACTTCCTCTTCTGCTTTGTCCTGAACCTTCTTAATCAATGACTGATAACATCGCATAATGGTACTTGGTTTACAATTCTCTAAATAAAAAAAAACTATTCGTTTCCCAAAAATTGTGCTTCTTTAAAGTTTGTTTAATTTTTGGTAATTTCTTTTTTGCCCTATTCTAGGTATATTTCTGATTTCACAGCACTTAAAACTAAACGAATTAAAAAAAATTCACTTTAAAAATTGTCAGAAAAGCAAAAAATTGAATTGCTGGTAAAAGAGTTTAAGTGTTAAAAACTCCTTTACCACTTGATTAAAAACGTTCAAATTTTAATCATTTAATACCTGCTAATAGTCTAACATTTGTGCCAAGTTTTATCAAAAAATTCCTATTCCTTCTTGGTGTTGCAATTTCTATAACACTGAGTATATTTTTTGTTTACTCATATTTTCACGCTTGAAAAATGCCCGATTCTACCACAAATCGTACTTCGAAATAAATATAAATAGCTTCATTTCACCGGAACCCGGAAAATTCCGGGTAGTTTGAGAGCTGTCCACATAATAGGAAACCTTAAGCTTATTTTCGCATTTTTCTGTGCGGAAAATCCGGCCGGTTTAATTCCTGTGTGAAAAGTTTTCGAATCAAAATTCAGAATTGCGAACTCGTTTAAATTTTTATCCGGATATTAACCGGATCTAAATTTCGATAGGAGCGACCAACCGGAAACGGAAAGCTCTGCTGTAATATAAACGCTTTAGTGGTGTTTTGTGCTGGGAATAAAACCGAAATAAAGTGCTAAAACGGCATTTTTGTCCGGCTTTATAGACGGCAATTAATTTAGTGTGAGACCAAATTAAGGTCAGATATTTGAATCTGAGACCTGTCAAATTAATTAACTGCTGGAAATTGCCTCCTTTCGGGAGAAAAATTAGGAACATCGCTGACACAAAGCGCCCGATTAAAACCAGATTAACTCAGTCGAGTGAGTTTTTTTAATTAAAAATCGGTGTGATAATCAAAGCGTTCGTCTTGGCTGCACCTAGAACAACACTCACGAGTCCGCAGATAAATCTGGATTGCAAATTACGAATAAATAGCAGCTGTGCAAACTCGATTCAAAGTTGGACGTTTCATATTTACCGAATCATTTTTTTATGTTCAAGAATAAAAAGATTTTTTTACTGTCAACAGATTTGAGAAGATTAGTTTAAGAGCCATTCTCTATTAATACTCTTTATCTCCGAGTTATTCAAAGTTTAATGGAAGTTTGAGAGCCGCTCGTAAAATATTGATATGCTTCTACTTGACGCGAACATTCGAGGGGTGCTAAGAAATTGGATTTGCGATGTTTTTGGGGTTCAAGACCAAAATACATTTATTATTACGCTTAAAACGGAAATAAATCGTTAGCCACGGCTTCGCCTCAGGGAGCTAAGACTTATTACTACCACAAATGACAATAAATTGCTACCTATGCCAAATAACTGCTTCCATATTCAAATTTTTTCTTAAAAAAACAGAAAAGTAGTTTGACGAGTCTACGGAGGACTATAATTTAGGAGACGGAACGAGATACTAAATCGCAGGATTTTCTGAACCTAAAAAATAGTACGGCAGAGGGCGCTTTCAGCGTTATATCGTCCCGTCTCGGCGCCAAATCGTCTTAAATTAATTTAAGTTCAATCAATTCTCTAATTATTGAACAAAAATGCAGAAATATTGAACTTTGTAGTCTTAACAGACTGAGAAAAACTGACGATTACAATTTTCATAATTTGATATAAAAATTAAAAAATTGCGCTTCGTCTCATATTTTTCAAAATGCGCGAATACGGTTAATGTTATAAGAAAAATGGTGACCAGAAAAAACCCACACGAAAAATGAGCACAGAGAAAAAGTTCAAGAAAAAAACACGCAGAGAAAAAAGCTCATACAGAAAAATGCCCACAAAGGAAAAATCTCTCGTGGAATAAAGCCCACACGGAAAAAAGCTTACACACAAAATATCCACATGTCAAAAAACCCACAGAAAAAGAATAAGCTATTACGTTTCCCCTCTAGCTCCTATTTTTTATTAAATTGTTTTTTTCTCCGATGCTACTTTCATAACTCTCATAAATTCATTACAAGGCATCGTTTTCAAATTCACGATAGGCATAAGCCACTGGTGCGGGGTGTTGTAAAAGCACAGTTGTCTTGTTTAAGAATTACTCAGAAAATACACAATACATAAATATTTTGCATTAGGTGACACAAAAAAGAAAATCTTACTTTTACCCTAAACGTTAGTTGCCGTTGTGCACTTTTGATAATATTGATAATTTTTGATAATTTGCGATGATTACCTTCTCAACCTTCCAAGTCCTGCAGAAGCATAAAGAACAGGGATAATCTTGTCTTGTTGGCAACACTTTTTTGTTAACTACAATCCTCTTCACGATTTTAAGATTCAATAGTTTTGATTATCTAAATTTTGTTAAAGTGATCATTGTTGTTAGAACAGTATTTGTTTTCTCTAAAACTTACGATTTTTTGAAAATAAAAAAACAAAAACGTATTAAATGAGTCGATTGACGCAGTTTTAAACGTTTTATCCTTTACCGCTCTCAAAGTGTTCTTATCCCAAATTTTTAATGTCTATATTTTTTGAGGGAAATAACAAGCTAATTTTTATCATTCCGGTTCAGCGGTTCTTAAAATTTGGAACCAAAAAACATTTTTTGCGAAATCTTAACATTTTCGATATACTTAAATTTAAAGACTGAGGGCCGGTTTATAGAAAGCTTTGTTAAAATTTAATTCGTTGTTAAAAGTTAACAACGCGAATGGACCTCACATTTGTTCAATCTGGTCACGTGATCAGTTAATCACGCACTTAATTGCGAATTAAATTAATGACGTTTCTATAAACCGGTCTTGAGAGCCGGTTTACAGAATATTTTAAATGCAATCAAATTTTAATTCGAGATTAACTTAACATTTGTCAATGCATTGTAAATCGCAACTTAATTAGAATTAGTTTAATTCTAAATTAAATCTTAATTTCGTTTTCTGTAAACCAACTCATAAATCTGGTTTACAAAACATTTTCATTGCAATTAAATTTTAATCGCGATTAACTTGACATTTTTCAATGCATTTTAAATGGCAACTTAATTCGAATTAGTTTATTTTTCAATGGAATCTTAGTTTCGCTTTCTGTAAACCGGCCTTTAGGGGCCATTTAAAATGCATTGACAAATGTCAAGTTAATCGCGATTATAATCTAATTGCAATTAAAATGTTCTGTAAGTCGACTCTAAGGGCGGTTTATAAAAAGCTTCATTAAATTTTAATTCGTTGTTAAAAGTTAATAACGCAAATGGACCAACGAAATTGGGCCAAATTGGTCACGTGATCAGTTAATCACGCATTTAATTGCAGATTAATTTAATGACGCTTCTATAAACCAGCTCTTAAAGTCTCTGTCCGACATTTGTTAATTGATGGTACTTTGTACAGTCTTCGTTAGATAATTTCTTTCTACTATTATACAACTCATGTATAAATTGTAATCTGTAATTGAAGTAATGCTCTGCTGACTACATTAAATCAATAATAATAATAATAATAATAATAATAATAATAATAAATTAATAATAATATTCAAGAATTTTACTTTACGATGCGTTTTTCTATTTTCCATTCCCTATCCAACTTCAAATTGTTGCTAAATGATTCCCTAACATACCGTATAATTTGTTGATATTCATAATTTGCGAGAAAATTATTGCAAAAGGAATGACAAGTGCGAGAGATCATTCAGTCTAGGTTTTAGCTATACATCGAAGAAAAACTGTAATCAATTTTCCAAAATTTTAAATTTGTAACTAAAACAAAAAAATACAACAAATAAAACTGAGTTGACTTTGTCTAAAAAATTCCATGGTTACGCTTTTGATTATCTTTTTACTTTTTCGGGTACTTAATGAAATTAATAACATTGTTTGACCCAAAATAACTAAAAAAAGTAGGACTTTTCTTGTTTACTTGATTGTAATATTTTATCATTAGGAAACAAATGTTTGGCACATTGCTAAAAGGAACAAGACAATTTCCATTTTTAAAATCATAATTTTCGTGAAGTGAAGTATATGAAAAAAGTACGTGTTTACCGTGTAAGAAAAGTGAGCTTTATACTTCGTGAAAACTTGATTCACTCGCTAGGTTGTTTTCACTCACTAGAAAACCATCATTTTTCTTTACTTGTTAAACAATCTACTGTTTTATGGAATACGATTGTAACAAAAACTGATTCTAAAATATTAAAATATTTTTATTGTTATCCGAATAATATAAATTTTAAATCTATCCACAATTACAGAGATTGTCTTTTTCCAGTGAGTTAATTTTTCCGTGAGATTTATTCTTGTGGGCTTTTTTCATGTGTGTTTTTTCTGGTTGGGATTTTTTCATTGTGGGTTTTTTCTAGATAGGCTTTTGTCTTTGTGGGTTTTATTCTGTGTGGGATTTTTTCTAAGTGCGTTTATTTCTATGTGGGCTTATTTCTGCATTATGTCTTACTACTGATAACTTAATACTCTATCTGCCTGTATTTTTTTGTTTGCTATGTGTTAACCGTTATACAAATACAATCATTTTTCAAATTCACTGCTCTGAAAACTGAGACAGTAATGGAACAACTGCGCTCCCTGGCGACATTAACGGAACTACCGAGGACGGGAACGTTTTATTTGTACGTCATTTTGTATCCTAACCTTTACATATCCGTAGTCGTTGCACAAAAAAAATTAATTCACAACAGACAATTTTAAAACAAACGATACCTCAATGTTGTTTTGTGCAAAAAAATAGGTAAAAAATTGTGATTTTTCCGAAGGAATTTTTCTAAGATCAGAAAAATACTCACAATCTTCTTGGTCTCCACCACCACGTCCTCCGGATTCGAAGGAAAGGCATTCCCGCCTTCGGCCACATATTGTCCTCCGGGTCCCAAATGTACCATTTTTCACTGAATTTTTTTGAATCGCACCTGGAGAAGAATAATGAAGCCGCGCCCGGAATAATCCGGTGAAAAATCGCCGCGATTTCGCTCCGTTTAATATGGAAAAGGTGCAGTAGGCCAAGGACGGGTGTTCGTGATGGAAGGTTAGGTGGAGGCGTCGCGAGGTGTAACGGTACAATAAAAATAATTTTCCAAAAAAAAATTAACCGTTGTAAAACAATAATAATAACGATATTCCTCCCAAGTAATACTACAACCCACTCGATGTTAATGCAAATACAGATAATATCTCGATCTCCGAGTTATGCTAATTCGGAATTCGCCACGAATTGGGCGAATTTGCATAATTTGCACATTTTTATCGAGGGATATCATGTACCGGTTGGTTTTATTCCCAACTCGTAAAATCGGTCTTTCAAAAGTGAATTGTAAACAGGATAATAAAAATTGTCTATTGAGTATCAAAATTTAGGTTTATTCTTTCGCGAATTTTTCCCTATTTTTTAGATAAATGCAGCCACTTCCACGCGATCCTTCAACCCGCTGTTTTTGCACTTGAAATTCCCAAACAAAACGTAAAAATCTGCCCCTAATCCCAACTCCCAATTAACTTTTTCCCGCAACGCTTGCACCTGATCCCCAATCAATACGCTCAAGACAAGTCTCCTCGTGATTAACTTGTTGGTGGGAATGTGAAGGTCAAAGGTTTTATTTCGTGTGTTGGTAATAGTTATTTGTTGAGGGATTATTACATTGGGGATTTTTCGTACAATCCAGTAAATACGAATTTATACGACTTTATCAAGTTTTAACGAAGCCCTTGTTACGAAGTTTTAAACTGGGAGCGAAATAATCAAGACTTATTAATTTTTTTCTCCACGAAAGTTCAGGAACGTTTAATTAATTAGTGTTTGGCGAATTTTCGCGACTGTTTTAATAAAAATTGCTCCGATGAATTTTATTTCCGCAACGCTGCGCCAGATTTTAAAAAATGCTAAAACGCAATCGTAGAGAATTAAATTTGCTGCGAAATCTCTGCGGCGGATTAAAAATTTTCAGTAAAAATAACATTTTCTCATTTATTTATCGCATTTTCCGAGATATTCAAAGTATTACAAACTTTGTCATTTTTTTCGTTTAAGCTTTTAAAAGCAAGAAAACAGCGCTTTCATCGTCGCCGAGGCTCGTAAATAATAAAAAATTACGACGGAGCTTGTAGACAAAGAATTTATTGTCAATCAATAGTGTCCTCGGCCCGGCTTGTAATTTTTGCAATTTTCAGCGAAATAAATCCAATTAAAGTGGCTTATTGGAAATTTTTAAAATTTTTGCCCCAAAAATTATTCTCTAACAAATGGAATGAAAAGCTTCAAGCAGTATGGTCTAAAATTTCAGTACAATAAATTTGAGACAGTTTTTGTTTGTCAGCGGTTTAATTAACTAAACAAAAAATTTTTTAATTTTTTTTATTTTTACTGGAGGATGTAAAACCAGTAGAACACTAAAATAAAAAACAGTTTCATAGAAATAAAACACAAATAATTTTATTTTTGTTGCTTGTAGATTTTATTGATTTATTTTCCTATTTCAATAATAATATCCCTAACTTTTTTCGATCAATTTAGTTCACGTTAATTCGTAAACAGAAACATGTAAAAAACATTTCTAGTTACACACACAATTATCTTGGCTCACAATCAAGAAAAAAATTCAAAATTTTTGATTGGCTTGGTTACGATATTTTATTTGAAATTTGAGTAGTGACAAAAAATTAATTAAGTCAAAATGTTACAGTTATTATTATTTTTTGAGTCCTTAAAAGCATTCTTCATTAAAAGGTAGTTCAACAGCTTCAGCTAAAATTTCAGTACAATAGCATTTGACCACATTTTATTATTTTTTAAAATCGTCCTATTTGATCTCAGACGTAGTCAGATATTACAATTTTTTACAAATTGTGAGCAAAAAAATATTTATGGTGTCACAAAAAATCGAAATGTTTGCTTGGACTAGTTGGGTTTTGTCCAATTTAAATCCTCACACATTTTAATAAATTTCCTATTCCCTTGGCATGGGATTTAAATAAATTTCATGTGCGAGCAGCAAGCAAAACATGTCGCAAATGCATTTACATTATGCTTCAAAGGCCGATTTTGCGAGATTTCCAACTACAAAGACAGCAATACGAATCTAAGTAGTCTCAAGAGAAAGGCAACAAAATTCGCATTTGTAAGTCTAAAACGTCCCACGCATACGAACGTGGGCGTAAAAAAGTATCACCCTTTATGCCAAAATATCAAACGTGACGTATATTAATATCTTCAATATAATTTTTCAACGGATTAATAGCAAATTTTCGCCCGGCGCCTCCACCATTTTTCAACTCAAACAAATTAAAAATAAAATCGAATTATGATGTGATTTTCCACACCCGGAAGCAACACGTTACCAGGATTTAACACCGCACGATCTAGTCACCACTGCAACTGCACAAGGATAACAAACAAAATCGTAGCGCGCCAAGGATTCTCCACAGGATCGGACTTTTTCGGTTGGGTGCGAAAGCACCCGAACCGACCCTCCCCTAATTAATCGCGTGTACAACTTCCCTGATCGGTTTATTGTTAGAACTTTGCGAATAATTGAAATTACTCGAGTTATATTTAGACGGGAATCCCCGGAGACGTTGTGGCGCAAAAAAATAGTTCAGGTGTTCGTGCAATTTTAAACCAAGTTTGTGTCAATTTTTAACACGCCAGTTAATTATTAAGTGACATTTTCGGGTCGCAATAGCCGAAATCAAATATTTCACTGTGTGGTCCTCAAGAGAGTTGAGGAAAATCTATGAAAGGAAATGCAGGAAAAGGGATTTCCGGGACAATACATCTTAAATTTCGCACAAAGACGTTCCAAAAAATAAATAAAATCCTCGGTCAAACTCATTATTATTACAGTCGAATCCACGCACATGTATTGTTTGGTGAAACAATAAATTTTTTTCGTTAATTTTCATTTATATTTGGAAACGGCGAGAGGAAAATTTAATCAAAGTTTAGTGTTTGCAAAGCGGTTTTGTCGAGGACTAATTATACTTTGAAGTGGCAAACGGTAAAAAAAATATTCGTTGAGGAAATACCAAATTAAACAAAATGTTCAGGAGGCATAAGTGCGAAACTTGATTACGAAACTAATTACGGAATCGGTTTAATTGATTGTTACACTTTAATTAAGTTTAAAGCTGGAGAAAAGCTTTATGGGACGCATTTCTCGTGTCTAGACGTGGATTAAAACCTATTTGAAATTAATCTAAACTAGTCTAAAAATAGAAAAATAATCATTTTTACAAGTTGAAAGTCGGTGACGGATCTAATAAAAGATTTTCTCCAACGAATTGTTGGTGGCAACTACGGATAACTAAAGGTTAGGATACAAAACGTCATACAAATAAAACTGTCCCATCCACGATAGTTCCGTTAATGGCGCCAGAGGGCGCAGTTGTTCCACTACCGTCTAAGTTTTCAGAACAGAAAAATACAGGCAAATAGAAAGACATAGACATAATGCAAAAATTTTATGGTTAACCCTACTTAAAAAAATTTCAAACGCTTATCAATTTGGCCTCGGTCCCACATATTTCAAAACGCTGCGAATACGGTTACAGATGCAAGAAAAATGTTAGGAAAAAAGTTGTAGAGAATTAAATTTTCTACAAAAAAGCTCGCGAGACCATATTCCTATCTTCAACCATTTAGGCCTCAAAGACGCTCAAGCGACGGATTTGCTTCATTTTGCCGGTGGTCAAGTATTAGAAAGTTAATTTATACTTAAACCGTTAAAGATAAAAATACTGTGTCGCGGACTTTTTTGTAGAGAATTTAGTTCTCTATAACTTTGTAACTTACACAATTTTTGTATCTTCAACCGTATTCGCAGCGTTCGCAAAAATATAAAGTGGAACGCAAATTAAAAATTTTTTGCGCACCGTCGCATATTTATCAAAACGCTGGGAATACGGTTGCAGATACAAAAAAAGTGTAAGGAACAGAGTTGTAGAGAATTAAATTTTCTATAAAAAAGTCCGTAACACCATATTTTTATCTTCTATAGTTTAGGTATAAATTAACTTTCCGTTACATGACTACCGGTAAAAAGAAACGAATCCGTCGCTTTTGAATCTTTGAACTTCTTTGGGACCTAAACCATTGATAATAAAGATATGGTCTCGCAGACTTTTTTAAAGGAAATTCAATTCTCTACAAATTTCGTCCTAACATTTTTCTTGTATCTTTAACCGTATTCGCAGCGTATTGAAAAATACGGGACAAAGCGCAAAATTTAAATTTTAAATAATTTTTTTCTCATGTTTTTTGTGAAAATTTTAGTTGTTAGTTCTTCTCAGTCTGTTAAGAATGCAAAGCTTAATGTTTTTTCATTTTTTTCCAAGTAATTAATGAATTTGTTGAATTTAAACTAATTTAAAACGATTTGGCGCCGAAACGGTATAACGGTCGAAGCGCCCTCATTTTTAATCTGACGTACTATTACTTTGAGTTCAGAAAATCCTGCGTCTCCTAACATATAGTCTTCCGTACCTCAGACAAAAGCACTAATGTCTGTTTTTTTTCGAAATTTCATAATTTATGACTCAAGTAAATATGTAGTAAAAATTAATTAGTTCTTTGGCTTAAATTCTTGACCTTTTCCAATAGCAATAAAAGTTAAAATTTATTCTTCTCGAAAATTTTGGCTCCAATATATAATATATAATAAATATATACAGGGTCGCTAAAAAGTATGAGAAACAGTTAAAAGTGTTTAAATTCTATCATCGGAGAGATTTTTCAAATTTTTATCGTCATTTATTTTGAAAACACAAGGCTAACTTGAATGATCAAATTAATTCATTTTTAAAAAAGATTTTTTTTTGAATTGAATGATATAACATAATACCCACCTTTACTTTTATTAAAAAGTAAAGAAATTAAAAATTTTCTGGAATAGTAAAACTAAATTATATTAGTCATTAGTACATTAGTATATTAGCCAAAAATTGAACTTGGGTGCAATAATTAGTTAAATAATGGTACAGTTAAGTAAAACTGAGCGAAACAAATTCTCATGTTGGTTTATCATGGAGACAGAAAGCCAAATAGTAGTAGAAATCATTTTGAACGTCTTTTGTAGCATAAAAATCAAGTATTTTGTGTTAATTAAAACGTGTTCTTTTCTAGTTAAAAGCGTTATTTTAACGATTATTTTTAACTTTTACTTATTTTTGGCCAACGTTTAAAAATTTTCAAATTTTTCAATTTTTCAAAATTTTCGAATTTTTTTTAAGTTTCGATTAAATTAAGGTATGCATGTGTTATACCATAGAACTCAGAAAAAAATGCTCTTCTCAAAAATATTAAATTTTACCCTTGTTGCTATTAAAAAAAATCAAGTTAGCCTTGTATCCGAAGAACAAATGCAGATATAAATTTAATAAACATCTGAAACGATAGAATTTATGTACTCTTAAGCACACGCCAAATTTCAATCAGTTTTGATGAATAGTTATTAAAATATTTAACTGTATCCATACTTTTCTGAAATTTCGTCAAAAAATTACCATAGATCAAAACGAATTTAACCCAATTTTTGCGCGAGAAATGGCAAATTTGAGCCAAAAGCTCGGTTATTTTCCCAAAACTGGTTGGAATAAATTAATCCGCCCCAATTTTCGTCACAAAATCCCGTCATCTTTTATTCATTTGGGCAGATTTGTGGGGTATTGCGACGCAGCAAACTAACCTGAATCTTCTTGTTAGAGGAAGATTTATCGAAAAAGCGCTCTCAAATCCCGTCCACTCTTTGCCATTCCCCTTGACTAAAGTTTAAAAGCATTCCATATAACCACTATTATTCGGACTAATTGCAGCGAGTCTCTCGTAATCAATTTGCATTTGTCGAAATGAATATTCCGTGTATTCACTAATGCCTCCAACAAATCTCCCGTGGGTTCAATAATTGACCACATATCGACCACAAAGTTGTGTAATGACAAGCGAAGCGAGTTTTATCGGAAAACGGGCGTTAATTAAAAATACATTTGTAACTTTTCTGTTACAGTGATGTTTGCTTCAAGTTTTCGTTGGAAAAGTTCAGAGGAAAATCATTGCGGAAGTTTCGAAAGTTATTTTGGAAAATTGCACCGAAGCATGTTTGTTCTAAATCAAATAAATGAAACGAGACGAAGGTGCTTCAATGAAGTGGAAAGGAAAATATATGAAGTCAAGGGTGGAGACTGCGTAAAAACTTTCGCTTTTTCCAAAGTGATATGAAAATTGAGTCAAAGGTTCAAGAAAATAAATAAAACTCTTGCTTATTTTATTTCACAAAATCTCGAACCTCTAAGATCAACACAATATGTGCTTGGTTTCGCGTAACTTATTGTTTGAGCAGCGATGCAAAATCCGGTGGGAATTTCCTAGTTTCTAATTTAAAATCAACAAATCCCTTGTGTGGGTTAATTTACTTGATTAGTTTCTAAAAATAAGACTTCTGTTTATCAATTTTATCTACACCACCCTTTGTATATACAGGGTGACCCAGCAGTGTGTAATCGGTCTATAACTTTTTTGCTATTTGAAATATTACCATTCTGTTTTTATTACCCGATAGATCGACTTAAAGTCCACAAACTAAAAATATTTTTATTATGCACAAGGTGTTGTATACAGGGTGGTGCACCAAAGTTATATTTTTTAATGGAACATCCTATATATTTTTGCATAATTAGATTGTACGCAAAAAAATATTGTAACTTTATATAAACTATTATGGGTCTATCTCTTTTCGTTTCGGAATTATTCAACTTCTCGTTATAAAAAGACCAATTTTTGAAAAATCACTGCAAAGTCGCTTATGAATATTTTTCGATAAATTTGCAACAGAAAAATTCAGAATATCTTGTATTTTTAGCAAATAGACGACTTTTAATTAAAGCACGCAGATAATATACAGGTGTGCCAAAACACAAAAAGTTGAATAACTCATTTTTTTCAAATGGAACAGCCTGTATTTTATTAAATGTATCGATAGCATTTTTGATAAACTTTCTAACGGTATAGGGTTTGCATAGCAAATTTAAAATATTTTTTGAGATTCTTCAAAAAAAAATATTTTATTACAAGAAAATTTGTTAGCTTAGAATCTGATAGTCAAATGGTAATTAATCTTTTAATATGTACTAATGTGACTAATTACACAAGTAATCTAATTATTACCTGATACATAAATTAATTTCTCTTATCAAGAATTAATAATAAAATAAATAAAAAAAATATTTTTTATTTTTTTGAACACTTTAAGAAATATTGTAAATTTGCTATACAAACCGCACATCATTAGAAATCTTATCAAAAATGTTACCGATACGTGTAAAGAAATACATGGTGTCCCATTTGAAAAAAATGAGTTATTCAACTGTTTGCGTTTTGAACACCCTGTACATTATTTCCGTGTTTCAAGTAAAAGTCGACTATTTCCGAAAACTACAAGGTATTCTAAATTTTTCTCTTGCAAATTTACCGGAAAATATTCATAGGCAACTTCGTAGTAATTTTTCAAAAATGGGTCTTTTTTATAACGAAGAAAAGTTGAATAATTCCGAAACGAAAAGAGATAGCCCCATAATAGTTTAAATAAAGTTACATTATTTTTTTGCGTAGAATCCAATTATGCAAAAATATATAGGGTGTTCCATTTAAAAAAATGTATCTTTGGTTCACCACCCTGTATACAACACCCTGTGTACAATAAAAAAATTTTTAGTTTATGGACTTTAAGTCGATCTATAAAATAATAAAAACAGAATCGCAATATTTTAAATAATAAAAAAGTTATAGACGGATTACACACCCCTGGGTCACCCTGTATTATTTAAACCGGCTTGCTCTACTTTCATGCCTCGTCATATAAACCGCCGCTTAAAACTAACAAAAAGATTAAACGTTTCAGTGGGGTATTCAAGCCACGTTTCTCGACTCCAATGATTTTTTTACTTTTTTCGGGGTATTTGTATATGAAGAGATCTCGAGGGAGAATTGTTGCAAGAATTGTGATGGAAGAGGATGCTTTTAAATAAGAGAGAGGGTCAAAGCACTTGGTGGTGAAATTTTCCGTGGTGTGCGCACGAATAGGGCGGATGTGGTGTGACGTCAGAAGGGTTGAATGGCTCGATTGGGGCGGTGGGGTAGGTTAGGGTGGGCTAGGTTGATGGATCTGCAGTTAATTCTATTTTTTAATCGTAAAATATCAAAGTGCTTGTCTATTGTACAACTATGTTAATTAATTATTAGCAAACATATTGATCGTGTAATTTGGCTACTAAACCTTCCGCTTCAACTAATTGTTAATGAATTTCTTGTTTCTTCTGAATATTTGTTAATTAAATCGTCTGCTAATTTTCTAATTTACTAAAATAAAAATAATGGTTATATTGCAAACTTCTCTGGATGTGTTAATTTTCTTATCTATTTTAATTCTATTTTTTTACACAATTCTAAAATGTAATCTAACTGCTTATTCTTTTCTATGTGTACAAATGCAACTTTGCTAATTTTTTCTGATCTAAATTTATCTTCTGATCTATTATTTGTGTATCAGATTTTCTACAGATTATCTTCTGAATTAGTCTTCTGTCCTATTTACTTCTAATTGTGTGAATTGTGTTTTTGCTCTTAGTTTTTCTACAACCATAAAATAGAATATAATCCACGTTAAATGCCGAGCCTTAGTAAAGTAAAATACACTGTTCAAATAGTATATTCTCCAAAACATCCAACCTGACCTTTCATGAATATCTCTCGAGAGTTTTATTTAAAATTTACTTTTGTGAATTACATGTCTTTTCATTTTTATCAATTTATTTAGAATATCTAGGGCCGGTTTATACAAAGTTATTAAATTTTAATTCGTTGCTAGAACTATTAGAACAACGCAAATTGGGCAATTTGATCACGTGATCAGTTAATCACGCATTTAATTGTGGATTAATTTAATTACGTTTCTATAAACCGGCTCCAAATATTTTGAATTAATGAACAAAATTAAAGATTAATAATTAAATTCTTTGACGATTATCTGAGTTATTTTTCAACTTCTGCGAAATAATCACGTTTCTGCATTAAAAACATGTTGATAAAACGCAAAAAAATTAAAAACATTATTTTTTTAAGTTTTGACTGAATTAGTGATTTTTCAGCTCGGTATATTAGATAAAAAACTCAAAAACGTGTTAAAGATCTAGCAACAAGCAGAAATACGTCTTTTTTTGATCAAGATTTGACATTTTTTAGCTTATTCTTGATAAAATTTTGCTCAAAAGCAAACGAAATCGAGTAAAACAAGAAATAAGGTAACATCACTTTAATTTTATTTTTGTGATTTTGTGACGTTTTTGACAAGATCTTACAAAATAAATGAGTTTTAGGTTCAAAAACTGACTGAAGTAAGATAAAATTAGCGAAATTTTTTGAGAGAGAAATTAATAGCGAGTTAAATATAATCTTCAGGTTAAAGTAAAAAAAACACTTTGAAAAACTTTGAAATAACTTGACTCTTTTACCAATTCAGACCTAAAGTAGTAATTGAAAGAGCCGTCTCATTAGTTAACTAGAAGTTAACATTAAGTTTAGGTGAACTCAAAGTTATTTGATTCTAAAGTTAACTCACTATTTAAATAACGGGCCATAATGGTGTGTTAGCATACCAGTTAGTTAGCTTACATCGCATTTTAACAAATTATTTTTTTAATATTAAATTGAAAAAAATATAAAGTAGTTGTTGGTTATTAAATCTGTCATTGAAACTACATATGGTGGATTTAGAGGTAAAAATCATTAACTAACATTTTCATGTTTTTGAAATATGAACAAAATAACATAATTAATTGGTTTAAAAAATCCAAAATAATTCAAGAAGTTATTTCTACATAAATATTATAATATTATTATTTCATCACAATGTTTTTGTAGGCTTACTATCAAAACGAAAACAAATTAAAACATAGAAAACCGCATTCGACTCATTTTTTTTTACATAAAATGCACTTAATGATTTTTACCTCTATACCCACGATATAAAGTATTAACTTTTTGAAGCACATTTATAATAATTTATATGAACTAACTTGGAGAGAAAATGCGGTGTTCCTATTTTTATTCAATTGAAATGGATATTAACCACTCAAAAAAAGCAAAAAAAAGTTTATCTTGACCCAATTTTGTTGATTTTTCGATTTGGTTTCAATAAAATATTTCCGTTTTTTACTGAAAAACGCGCTGAACATCCAAAAAAAGCAAACACGATGTATTTTCACCTTTCTTGTAGCGAAAAATGCAGAATTTACATAATTGTCGAGCTAACACTATGAAATTTGGGATTTTTTATAACAAAGTCTAAGACATAATCACATAATTTCGAGGTAATTCCTTTTCTGACTGTAAACCGTACCTTAAATCTTTAAAAAAAATTGTAATTTACTGTTTCTCGCATAAAATTAAGAATATAACTCCAAAGATTTGCGTGAAAAATACGTTTTTCGACCAAACTTTATAGTTTTTCGGCTTTTTTTATTTTGCTCAAAAACGAGCTAAATCGAGTAAAACAAACCAAGTCTATTGATTTCATGTACTGATCAATCTTATGTTCATACGTAAAATTGTTTCTCCAATAATTAAAATGAAATCTTCATTTTGATATTAAATGTTCATTTGGGTTTTATTTTTACTGTTCTTCTTTCTATTCTTCTGTATCTACACAAATATGTAAATAATCCTTCTCTTTAATGAGCTTATCAGTAGAGTTAAAAGTAATAAAGTATATCTTCTACCTAAAAAACCTTCTAGTCTATTTTATTTACCTTCTGATAAAAATCTACAATTTGAATTAATCTATCTGCTGTTCTATCCTACCTGAAATAATTACTCTATCTGCTACAAACAAATTGCTCTTTCGTATATATTTTATCTTTTACTAAAAATACTACAATCAGTATAAATTGCATTTTAAAATGTGCTTGCTAATCTACTGCAATTCTATTTAATCGTTATTATCTTTCTGTTGATCCTTTACTTGAGCTTTCATTATTTTTTACATTTTTGTCCAAACTTCTTCCACTCTATTTGCCGTTCTTGTGCAGTAAATCAACATATATTTTTTCTGCTACTTTGCTAATCAAATCAGTCTGTCTTCTAAGTCCTCTAACTTTCTGATTTACTTTTGGAACTTAAACTACAAACATATTTCTCAAATTTTCTCACTTTTGATGTCTATTCGTTGTTATATCTGCTAATTTACTTGCTCTTTTATCTCTTTCGACAATTCCATCCGTCCCTTTTCTTTTATAACATAAGTAATATAATCGAGCACGTTTATTACCCATTTTTAGATTAATATCCTGACTGGCGCTCACAAAGCAATCCTTTGTCATTAGAAATTTCCAGAAACTTCGCGTAATTACTTTTACATCCTTACTTCAAACTACAAGTTTTAGTGTAGTTTAGTTATTAAAACGGACGGTTAACCAACACAGCTCTTAAGCCCTGTTTATTGTGCATCTGGTGTGACTCTCAAGATATATTACCTACACCATTAAAATCTTCACGAAATAAACGTTTACACAAGTCAAAAAAAAAACTTAACAATCAAGTGACACCTGCCTTGTGATATAACACTCCATTAGACTTTATCAACTCCCTCAGGTGTTCCCATATCTTATTTCTCCCCAAATCTTAATTAATAATTTGAACAATCCCCCACTCCCACACGTAGGACCTGCCCGAATTCTTCGTGCACCAATCAATAAGAGCATGACAGGGTACACGGTCAAGGTCAGACACTCCCCTTCGCGTATCTAGCGCCATCTGGCAGTCGGGGGTTGATTTATGGGCGTTAACTTCGATTTTCCTCCATGAGTTATGGAATCGAGGGCACAGATGGCGCTTTGAGGGTGATAGACGTTCAAATGTTTGCAAACTTGATTTATTTTCAGCGAGTTCGTTCAAGTGTGGAACTGATAAAGTCGCCGACTTTTTATGTTTCCCCGATTGATTATTTTAGAAAAATGAATTTGAAGATTGCGCTCAATCCTCAAGAGGGCTTCAAAAAATATAAATCATCAAGTTTAATGCGCTCCATTTATTCGCTAGATCCCAACAAGCGGAATGAATTAAATAATCTTGCGAAAGAATCCAGCGAAATCTCATTACTTGATCAAAATGATTCCATGGAATAAGCATTTTGTGTTGCGTTTCGTTTTCCTAATTTCATCAAGAATGATGTTATTACAGCAAGAGCTACTTTCGGATTATTAAAAGGCAAAGTGTTTTATTCCAACTGAAATCGCTGTAAACACAGTCATAAACCCGTATTTTAATGAGCTTCAAGTAATTAGGATGGAAATTAAGCCAACCGTAAAAATAATAAAATATCAAGCCCAAAATTTTCGGGAAAAAATTCCCGATTTTAATTACAATTTTACAATTTTTGTAATCAGGATGGTCATCACACGGTCGGTAAATCCGCCCTTTGATTCTGTTTACTCATATGTTGAACACGGTTGTTATCTTATCAGATAATCACTCACGCAACCCTTGTTTACACTAATTCGGTGATAATTTATTTCGGGCTCTGAAAGGGAATTCTTTTTCTATTGGTGGTCTGGAAGAGCACGAGTCACGTTCCATCTAAACACCTCTCTTTGGGAATATTATGATTGATGGCGACGTGTTGAAAGCATTGTCAAACGACTTAATGGCTCAATAAATATTAATGTTGTGGTAAAGAGGAGATATTTTCTCCGAGACCGATTTAGAGAAACACAAAGGTAATTACCAATCGAGATAAATTTAGTCGGAAAATGATTGATCGGGGGTTTAAAAATTGATCAAGGGAACTGTTATTACCGCAAATAACTCACAATTATTATCCTTCAAGTATTTATAAACCCGAGAAAAAATGTTCCCCTCATGAACTCTATTTCCGTTCGAAACTCTGACGATAAGGTGAAGACGTTATTGGAATTCCTTTGGCGGCCTTCAACGATGATTGTGAGATAGGAAAGAAAGCGAACTAGAACTAGTTCATTACCCGAATTTTAATGGAGTTTTTCGAGTTTAAGAAGCAGAAAAAATGCCAAGTTTTGATTGGTTGTGGGAGTGTTTTAGTATTCTCTTTCCGAGGCTTTTACAATGTTAATGATACGACAAGGAGTCGGCACAGACGGAATGGAGAAATAACATGTGTGGGAATAAAGATGGCTCGATTTAAATTCAAGAGACAGGGTTAAAAGAGCACGTTTTAAAAATTCTGTTTACCAGGGTGACGCCTGTCTTTTAATATAAAAAACAGGCCTCTAGCAAAGGCGGATTAAGTCCCAAAATTTGCCAAGTGCGTGTTAAAAACAACCACGGAAAAAGTAAAGGAAGTATGATTATTAACTGTCTGTAAACAAATTTTTATGTTGTTCGTTCTTTTACACTACAAGACAGTGAAATGCGAAAAAAAAATATTTCAAACATTTCTACATACAGGGGGTCGCAAAAAAGTATGGATACAGTTAAATATTATAAAAACTATTTATCAAAATTTATTGAAATTTGGTTTATGCCTAATAGTATACAGCGTGCTCAAAAACTGGCGCACCAACTCAATGGTGTGTGGTAGAGAACTGGTTACATATAAAGGTAAAAATAGTAAAAAAATTCTTTGTATTAAAGTTATTGATAAATAACGGATTTTAGATAAATGATATGTGGCAACGTTGTCTAACAGTCATGATCGCAATAGAATTTGAGCAACAATAAAAATAAATTATTTTTGAAACGGTTTCCTAGGAAATAATTCCCACTGTTGGTACATCTACACATTGTGATTTTTTTGATGAATTTTAATTTTTTTAAATTAAAAAAAAACTGCTAAAATCTAATACTAAATTTAAAAATAATTATTCATCGTTTTGTTACGAAACGATTGCCTGGTATGAAACATGAAAACAAAAAATAATGAAAACTAAAGAAGTTAACACAATAAGTTTGTGGCTCCAGATTTTTTAAAATATAACTTTAGGAATTTTTTCAACATTTTTCCCGTAATCTGCACTTGCTTTTCAATAACGTACCACTGAGTTGGTGCGCCAGGTTTTGAGCACCCGGTATAAATTCTATCGTTTAAGATGATTATTAAATTTATATCTGCATTTGTTCTTCGGATACAAGGCTAACTCCTTTATTTTTTTAAATAGCAACAATGGTCATATGTTATATTTTTGAGAAGAGCATTTTTTCTGAGTTCTATGGTGTAACACATGAATATCTTAATTTAATCAAAACTTACAAAAAAATTCGAAAATTTTGAAATATGTAAAATTTAGTTAGCCTTGGAAATGTTGTCTTTATCTATCGTTAGTCCTTTGCTGTTTAAACATTAACCAAAAAATAAGTAAAAGTTAAAAACAATTGTTCAACTGAAAAAGAACACGTTATAACTAAGAAATTTTAGACACGGAATACTTGATTTTTATACTTCAAAAGATGTCTCCCTGATAAACCAACATGAGAGTTTTTTTCACTCAGTTTTACTTAAATGTACTATTATTAAACTAATTATTGCATCCAAGTTTAATTTTTGGCTAATATACAAGTGACAGGTATCGCTAATAACAATATTTTCAAAGCTAACTTAGTTTTACTATTCCAGAAAATTTTGGAATTTTTATTTTTTTACCTTTCAATAAAAGTAAAGGTGGGTAATATGTTACATCAATGAATTCAAAAAAAATGCTCTTTTAAAAATAATTAAATTTGACCCTTCATGCCATTTAAAAAAATCAACTTAGCCTTGTATTTTGAAAATAAATGAAGATAAAAATTTGGAAAAGCTCTCAGACGATAGAATTTAAACACTTTTAACTGTTTCCCAAATTTCAACGTTTTTTGTTAAACTGTTCTGAAAATATTTAACTGTATGCCCTGTATAAAAAAAACAGTTGTTTGTAACGTGAGAATTCTGACATTAAATAAAAGTATATTATGATACAAGTTTTATAAGAAGCATTTTGTCGTACGCACGGGTTTAGGGCACGACAGGTGCAGCGAGGAGTGCCATAATAAAGTGCAACAAGATGACTTATAATATAAACGAAATATTATATAGTATTGTTTCTACTTTGCACCTTTGTTTAAAAAAAAATTATTTTCGAAGTTAAACGATAAACGACGATGTTCTCTACCATAACGTGCTTTTTTGGAACGATTTTGTTTTTTATGTAAAAAATTGAAAAAATAAAATTGACACCTGTATGTATGTTTTTTTTTAAAATGTTTCTAATGTTTATTTTTAAGGGGAAAAATTCACAAAAAAGCGATAATAAATAATAAAAATATAAGATTATTTCCCCTAAAAATAAGTAAGTTTTTATAAAAATAGTGAATTATCCCCAAAATTTGAGGCGAGGTGAATTTTTGCATAATTATCATTTTTTTTTAAATAAACGACAAGATCGGTTTAAAACTAACAAATTAATTTAGGTTTGAAAAACTTTAATTTCTCATGTTATGTATCCTCTCGTTTCCATAATTCAACCTATACAGGGTGATTCAAAAGTGACGGACAAACTCTCGTATGGTTATAAAAAACGTTTAGATAAACACGAAAATTAAGTCAGATTTTTTTCAAGCAACTTAATGTTTATTTTTTTTTTAATTTGGTTTCCTTAACAACGGTATCGATTTTTGTTCTTTTGTTTCCTATAATGTCGAATTTAATTTACTGTCAAATTTGCAAGATTCTTTCTTGTTTTCTACTTCATAAGACGTTAGTTATTAATTTTCCACAACAGGTATTTGTTTAAAGTTGTAAAGGCTGAATACAAAAAAATATGATCTAAAGCACCAAAAACTTAACGTCAAAATTTAACTTTGAAGAGCTATCTCGTAAAAAAAAAGTCAAACATTTTTTTTTCATAGGAACTTTTAATACAGTGTAATGTCCTTTATCAGCACCCGAAAGATTGTCTGGTACTTTTTAATCACCCTGTATGCAAAAAGGGTTATGGCTCAATAATTCTTTAATATTAACAAAAAATTAGAACCTATAACTTGAAAACTAATAAATGTAATACAGATCTTTTCAGAATAAAATTCTCTACGTGTTGACAGGCCCAATTTAGAGAAAGTGAAATTAAAATTTAAGTTAGAATTAAAGTAATTCGAATCATAATTCGAATTATGTTACCATTTGTTTGCCATTGACAAACGCCAGTTAATCACAAATAGAATCACGAATTAAAATTTAATTGCAACTAAAATGTTTTATATGAAATAAAAATCATAACATTTCATATGGTTTATAGTGTTATTTAAAATTAATTTGTTTGTGTTAAAACTATATTTCGTACAATTTACATGTAATACATATGTATCCACTATACACATTTTTGTCTGTTGGAAATAAATTTTTTATTATTATTATTTAAGAAAATTGAGTTATGGGTTTGTGCAAATTTAATCTTAAAAATTCGAAAACACAAAAAAGATCTAAGCTTTTTCTGTCAAATGCTAAAAAACGAATTCGGGATCTTGAAAAATTGCAGGGTTACTGATTTTGGAAATAAAAAGTGCAAATACAAAAGTTAAAAAAAAAACTAAATACTTCAGAAACGGCTAAACTAAGGTATACGGAAAGTTGATGAAAACTTCCTTTTAATAACTCGAGTAATCGAGAAACGCAGTAAAAAAACATCGTTTCCATAACGGGACCTAACTTATAATTATGGCTAACTAACTTTCAGATAAATATTATTATTAGAACATCCAATACTTCTATATAAAACTATATCTACTAAAAAACGAATTTTTTTAGAGAAATGTTAGAAGTGTTCGCAAATTATTCTAAAACTTTTAAATACTACGATACTTATAAGCACAATCTCACTTCTTTTCCGACACTACCCAACATACTGTTTGATGCTGTATTACCGTTTATTTCTTATGTTTCCTTTAAAACACGTCTGTAAAATACGTCGGCAATAACAACGTATTTTATGACGCTATAAAATTCGCTGATGCTGCATATAAATCACATAATCAAATCAAATAATTTGTCCATAATTTTTACAAGATTTTTTATTTCAAAAGTAAAAAATACACTGATTCCTGAATTAGAAACTGTGCCTAGTGTCCAGTACTTGAACCCCTAGTGTCCAGTACTTGAACCCATATATCACGACAGTATTCGTATTTTTTGTGACGCTTCTCAAATAATTTATTAAAATTTATTAAAAAAAAATGCATTGAAAAGATTTCTTTTTTAATAAAAAAAGCACTTATTTTTTGACATAAGGTAAAATTTTTAATATCTAGTGTATCTAAATAAGAAAAAGTGGGTAATTGACTATTACTTTTCAAACTGTATGAAATACAACAAAGCATCAGCAAGAAATTTGAGCCAAAAAAAAAGTTTTTTAGACAACTTTTGTTTAAAAGATGCATTAAAAAGTAAAAAATAAAGTTTCCCTATCAGAGGAAAAAAATTTTGCTTAAATTAAGATTTTAAAATTTATAAAAGTTTAGGGAACAGTGCTCAATTTAAGGAAGTAATTCTGTAATTCCTTATTGTTATGACTTATGACCGTCCCCAAAGCTGTTATAAATTTTAAATCCTAAATTGTAAGCAAAAATATTCTCCTCTGATAGAAAAAAATATTTTTACATTTTAGTGCGCCTTTAAAATAGAAGATTTTTTCTAAAAAAAACATTTTTAATTTTTTTTTATTTATTGCTTTTTAGTCTTTACTTATTGTAAACGTCTTTTTCTCTAAGATATAGTTTCGTCGTATTATTGTAACACCATTATTTTGCTGATTTGTGCAAACTTGTTTAGTGGTAATAGATAGGAAACAGCTGTTAGCATTGAAAGCACATCCTAACCTCTGTTCTGTGTCGATACTCTATCGTCCAAGATAAATTAATTTAAAAAAATTAGCGACATTTGTTTGTACCGAAACGTAATAAAAATGATTAGGTATTAATATATTTCCCAATGACCAACATACCGTTAATGTTGGTATAAGTTACGGTATGTACACATCGAAATTTCTAAACATAACCCAAAACTTCCAAACCTCATTTAACCCCTTTAGGGGGTATTTAACCACATAGAATTGCATTGTCACGCAGATTACGTAAGTATGCAAAATTTCAATTCATTGGGACAAGGAAAACCCTTTCAAATTTGTCTCCAAAAATATGAAACAGACAGACAGACAACAAAGCAAGTTAAATAAAAACTTTTAAAAAATCAGTTTTTCCTAATTTTTTATTTGTTTTGAACCCTTGAGTTGGAAATTTAATTACTTCATTCTCTACAACTTTTTTTTTTCAATTTTTCTTGTATCTTTAACCGTATTTACAACGTCTTGAAGAACTGGGGACGAAGCGCAAATTTAAGATTGTAAATAAATTTTTTCTCATTTTTTTCCCAAAGCTCAACTGTAATTATTTTTTTTTCCAAATAATTAGTAAATGGGTTGGATTCCCAAAAACCTATTTTCTTAGATCAAGCAATAGTAGGCGCGCGAAAAGTCACGGCTGTCAAAATGCCAGTAAAACGAATCGCAAATCGTTTCGTACACTCGTGTGAGCTTTCACAAATCGACGAAAAGTCCAAAATCCACAGCCCCTACGACACCTGCTTCCAGAGCTTCTGCCACGGTCTACGCAAGTGCTTGACAATAGCGAAAAACGTCGACAGTTCAACCTACTTCCGAAGTCTTGCCGCCTTCAATCGCGAGAAAAACCGCCACCTTTTATCCCGAAAGTACCGACGCGTCATCCATCCTTTCAGCAATTTCGCAAGACGAGAAGATTTAATCGTTTCAGTCCTCTGGTTTACGATTTTCGTTGTGCAATCGTACGTTGGCAGCTTCTTCAACCGAGAACTCCTAGACGAAAAACATGCCCATGTGTATCGGCATGTGCTAGCTTTCGCAAACTTATTGCTACTCTGTGACGTGGTTTTGCGCTTTTTCGTGGGCTATTTGATCGACGCCACCAGAACGGTTATCCTGGACCACAAATCGATCGTCAAGAACTATCTCAAGACGTACTTTATTTTTGATTTTGGTGCCGGTTTTAGTTTTTTAGTGTTCTATATTTTTAACCTCGACGATCGCGCCCAATTGATTCTGTACGAACTGCACACTTTGCGGATAGTGAGAGTGAGAACGATTCTGAAAAACCTGGACAATCTTTTGTGTGATTTCAACGTCCGGGAGTCGATCCGCATTGTGGTCCTGATCTCCTTCATCGGCTTCCTCAGCTTGCACACTCTGACTTGCGCTTTTGGCTTGATCCCAGTCTACCGGAAGGTGTTCCAGATTCAATACGAGTTCGAGAACTCCTGGTTATCCCAGACCGACAACCACTCCCCGCAGACGCAGTTCGAGTCCGGGTGGGAGCACGACCACAGTTCCCTCCAGAAGTACCTGCACCACCTCTCCATGGTTCTGTGCCACTTTGTCGGTTGTGCGATCCCAAAGTACAAGACTGCAGACTACTTGGAAATGCTCATCCTGGCCTGGATCACCATCTTTGGTCTGATTTTCTACGTCTATGTCGTCGCCAAAGTGCTCCAACTCTTCGGCGTGGTCAACATCTCCGAAACCAAGTTCGAAGAACTGAAGATCCAGTCGGACAAGTACATGCGAAGAAACGACTTTCCGGGGGATTTACGCAAACGCGTCAACGACTACTATGACTACAAGTTCGACAAGAAGTTTTTCTCCGAACAGAAAATCCTTGATTCGCTCAGTGAACATCTCCGGATGGAAGTTCTTCTTTACAGTTGCCGGAATCTAATCGAAGAAGTGCAGATTTTCAAGGGATTGTCCAGGTCAGCCATTGGCTCGGTTCTGGCGCTTTTGAAGCAGGAGGTTTACGTGGCGAATGACGTGATTTTGGAGCCGGATGAACGAACGGGTGATATTTATTTTATACTTTACGGCACGTGTGCGATTGAACTGATCTCGGGGAAGGAAGTGATGCATATTGAAGATGGGGATTATTTCGGGATTGTCGATATGGAAACTGCCACTGATCCTTCGTCTATTGTCTCGCTTGAAGTGTCCGAAGTTTACAAATTGGAGAGGAAAGATATCAAGTATTGCTGTAAGTGCTTTCCAGAAATCAAGCAGAAACTGGAGAAGATGGCTCTTCACAGGATGAGGAAGTTTAACCAAATGATGAGTCTGCGAGGAGTTGAAGACGAGACAACAGATGACATCATTGATAATTTGAGGAAAGGGAGAATCCTACATCGGGGAATACACAGACTAGCTTTCTTATAAGTTTGTAGATTTTTAAGCAATAAAAATGCCCAAGTTCCAACTTTTTTTTCTACAAGGAGGCATAAACCAATAAAAACTTCCGCAAAACCGCAGTGATTATTTTGTAAACACCATTAATAACCAAAATAATCACTAAGTTGTTTTTTGGTTTATGGTAGAAATAGCAAGTTATTGTAGAACTATACTCCTACTAGAATCTTAACATTTTAAAATGATGCTCAGTTTCAGTATATTTTTAAACACTTTTAAAATTTCGGAAATTTCGTCAAAAAGATGTAAACTAAAAAATTGAAAGCATTTTTTTGAAGATTTAAAACGTTTTTAAGTTTTTTTTGTCAAATTTACTCAAATTAAGTCGAAAATGGCGAAATTAAGAAAGAAATAGTGTTATTTTTGCGATTTTTGATTGTTTATAAACGTGGTGTTACTAAAAATTGTTTGTTGATATATTCTCTGTGTGAAAATTCTAAACAGTTTTTCGAGAGATTCAAAGCGTTTTTGAGTTTTTTTGTGTTATTACTTTTGCGATTTTTTAACTAGAAATTATTTGGTGATATTCTCTGTGTGAAAATTCTAAACAGTTTTTGAAGAGATACCAAAGCATTTTTTAGTTTTTTTTTGTAATAGTTACAAAAATGGAGCAATTTTTGCAATTTTCTTTTTGAAGTTTCGAGTATTTTCGTAAAAGTTTGGCAAAATTAGTCGAACAAATTGCGGAATTGAGTCGAAAATTGTGTTATTTTTAAGATTTTTGAACGTTTATGCACGTATTTGACCTAAAAATAACAAAATTCTGAACTAATAGAATAAAAGATATATTTTTCTTGCTGATAAAATATAAAAATTACGTCTATTTTTTACTAAATATTACAAGAAAAAGCTTTTACTCTTCACTTTATTGATACCGCCCATTAGATCAAAAATTACACGACATACCTACTCGTATTTTATGTTTATGTTTTTCGTTAAATTTCAGCAAAATAAGTTGAACAAATTTCGGTACTGAATCGAAAATGGTATAATTTTTGAACGTTTTTGACCTAAAAATTACAAAGTTCTGATCAAATACAACAAAAAAAATAATTTTTTCAGATTTATTAGATACTAAAAATTGTTTGTTGATATTCTATGTGTGGAAATTCTAAACAGTTTTTCGAGAGATTCAAAACGTTTTTGAGTTTTTTTGCAATAGTTACAAAAATGGAGCAATTTTTTTTTGTAAAATTTCGTCAAAATATGTCTATCAAATGACAGAACTAAGTCGAAAATGGTGTTTCGTTTTAAGATTTTTTAACGTTTAAGTATATTTTTACCTAAAAATAAGAAAATTCTGAACTAATATAATAAAAGATATATTTTTCATGATAATAAAATATACTTCTAGAATATAAAAGAAGCTTTTTACTATCCACTTAATTGATACGGCCCATTAAATCGAAAATTACGTAACATAACAATTCGTATTTTAAGTTTTTCGAGCTTCTCAGTAAATTTGTGAATCAAAATCACAATTATTTAATAAAATTTCATCAAAAGTATGCAAACGAAAAAGTTACAAAAAAAGAGCAATTTTTGTTTTTTTCATTTTGGAATTATTTTTGTAAAAATTTGGCAAAACAAGTTGCATAAATTGCAGAATTAAGCCGAAAATGGAGTAACTTTTGCAATTTTTTAACGTTTAAGTATGTTTTTAACCTAAAAATAACAAAATTCTAATTTAATACAATAAAAGAGATATTTTTTTCCGATTTATTAAGTACTAAAATTGTTTGATGATTTTTCGTGTGTAAAAATTCTAAACAGTTTTGGAGAGGTTTGAATTTTTTTTGCAAAAGTTTGTGAATAGTTATTTATATAACAAGTCCGCTAAAACTATTTCGCGGATGTGTTGCATACAAACTTTTTTGGTACCAGCTCTCTAAAACAACAAAATTGTAAAATTCTTTAATTTCCAATTCACCCTCATCATAAGTGCAGTCGACTGATAGTCATAGCAACGACTTTATTTAAATTTATTTAAACAATAATTATTGTTTTGTCAAATAAAAAATAAATTAGAGTTTGCAAAACGAATTAGAGTCCGCAAAATGTTGCTATGACGACTTTAAGAACTTGTCCTTTAAAATGATATTTTGCAGACTCAAAACAGTAACCATTTTAGAGAGCGTGTACCAAAAAATAAGTTAAACAATTAATAGTCGAACTGAGGCGAAAATGATGATATTTTTGCGATTTTTGGACATTTATGTACGCTTTTGGCCTAAAAATGAAATAACAACATTCTGAAATAATAATGTGATAAAAGAATTTTTTTCGGATTTGATACAAAAAGTTATGTGTTGATATTTTGTGTGTAAAAATTCTAAACATACACCGGCAAACTCGTTCGTGATTCAAAAAAAAAAATTTGTCAAAGTTGAATTTATTCTCGAATGTATCAAACAATGCATGTGATATTGCATCGAAAATTAATATACCTACTCGTATTTTACAATTTTCGAGCTTTCCAGTACATTTGTGAATAAAAACACTGTTATAAATGTGGTTAGAATAATGCATATCAAAAAGTTACGAAAATTAGCACTTTTTACTTTTTTGGAGATATTTTCGTAAAAGTCAAAAAATGTCGAACAAATTGCAAAAATTAAGTCACAAATGGTGTTATTTTTGAGATTATTAAACATCTACGTACTTTTTGACCTAAAAATGAGGGGTAAACCCCACCCTAAATTCTGTACACCCCATTTCCTCAAGATTTTCCATAATTTTTTAAAATGATTTACACTGAAACCTCCGAATAACGGACACCTCTTCACAACGGACATTTTTGTATAAACGGAACGTAACAAAACCTATATCTCCTATTAGTGGACACTTCTCCACAACGGACAATTAAAAATCCCCATCGGTGTCCGTTGTTGAAAGGTTTCACTGTACCAACATTTCCGTTGATTTCCCTAATATACGATGTTTACCCTTCGACTAAAAATAAATACAGTTCTGGCCAAGTAAGAAAAAAAGAAACTATTTTTCCAGATTTGTTACTGAAAAACGTTTGATGGCGTTATGTGTGTGAAAATTCAGGTAATCTAAACATGTCGTAACGAAGAATAAACAGTGAAATGAGCTAATGCTAACGTATACCCACACATCAGTGTAGCACACTTGAATGACTGCAAAATAAACCGTTGCGACTTCAAAGGGATAGACAGTTAACTAAATTACATTCCGAGCAAATGTATTTACACAAGGTGCACCTAATGCTTTTGTTAAGCCGAGATATTTGGAAAAACGCACGAAGTGAAACTAAACCACTAGTTCAGATTAGCAGAACGAATGTCTTAAAATGCATCACATATGACCTGGAAGCTTATTACCAACTTATTTAAATGCAAACTTCCCCAAATTTTGCATTGGAGACTGAAAAAACCATGACCTTTCAGGCATCTTGTAAACACATTTAAATTATGCAAGTGAAACTCCCTTCGGACCAAGTCACCTCGTCCAATCTCACAATGTTAATGTCATTAATAATTATGAAGAACTAGGCAATTTGGGTCAATTTTCCCATTATAGAGCGATCCTTTGATAAGTTTTCTTGCCGAAATCACATTCGCACACACTACGAAAATGTGATTAGACCGGAACTAATAACATAACGTAATTAAACGTGCACGTCTCTAATCAACTCTTTAATTGCTCGATGTTTGCGTTAATTAAGACGAGAACCGCAGGTGGGCTTCAATCAAAATTAAGTTTTTACAAGAAACTACACCCTCTACAGGATGTACGAGTACAATCTGGAGGATTTTGCCTCGAAATTGAAATTTAATTACGCAGGAATTTGTTTAACAAAAACGGAAGCAAATGAATGAAAATAATTTCGTATTGTTTTATGAGAATGTAAACTTTTCGGATATAAATAACACCGGAATGTTCGGTCGAAACCGCAGTTTTGCCAAAATAGAAAATAAATAACGAAGCATTTAATGAAAATTCGTTTTTACATGTTAATGCAACCTGACACCGAAATTTACAAATTAATTTTAGTATGTAAAGTTTCTTTCAAATCACACAATCTGGTTTATATTTGGGGGAGTTTCAGTACTATAACGAAGTAAGTCCATTTTGAGAAATTTGAGTTACAAAGGTCCGAACTTTGCTGGTATTTTGCAAATCTGTTTTATGTTGGAGTGGCACGGTTTTTAGAGAATGACTAAAAGACAATGTAATCTGTACAATAACGTAGTTAGAACATTGTAAAATTTTGTTTAACAAATAAATAAATAAAAGTTAGTATAGAACGCTAATTGTAGGAATGAAATACAGAATTTATTTCTTTAATTTTGTTATAACTAAGACGTTGACGTAAGTTTTTTTCAAATTACAAGCTCTTTAATTTTTAGCTCGTTAAAGATTTATCCATCCAATATTAAAATTGCCATTTTTCCTCTGTTTTTCTCTAAAATCTGACTTCTTTATAACTTATAGTACGAAAAAATTGTAAGTGTTTCCTCTAAACTTTAAATTTGAAAACAGATTATTCCTAATAAAAATTAATAAACGAAATAAATACCTTACTAAAATCGGCGTTCTAGCGAACGGGACACTAAGGATAGCAGCCCTTAAAAGTTTTTATTTTTTTTACTTCCTCCATCAGGAAGTGGTCATAATTTAATAAAAATTTTACAGTGTCTCTAAAAGTGACGTAAATACTATATCATTTTTTTAGATTTTGTTTTCAAATGGAAACACAAGAGCCAGAGCCACTATTTTAACATTTCTGTTTAATAAAAACTACCCCTTTAAAAATATTGTCCACAACTTCCCGTTGGTGAAAATATTGGCTTCAAATTTATGGGAAATACGTAAAAAGAAATGTCAGAAGTAAATTTATAATTTTTTATATTACTTTACATTAAAATTAATTTGTAGACTTGTAGAAAAAAATGATTGATGGACTTATCTCATTATTGCATTGAACAAATAAATGTTCTCAAATTTTCGGTGTTACAAACAAAATTGTTTAATAACATTTAAATAAACCAGTTTATAGAAAAACCAATTATTGCATTTAAAAAAGATAACATAAAATACTGTTGACAGTTGACGTAGTACAACTGTTGAATAATTTTTGAAGAGTTAAGAAAATGGAAATCGGTAAATAAATTGATGAGTAATATTATTTTTTTATCTTTGTAACTTTTGCTGTGCCGTCCGTTATTGCAAACAAATAAATCTCACTCTTATTTCTTACGTCGTTAAACAAGAACAAGAATTTTTTATTTATACTGTATTGTTAAAGTCTTTATCAAATAAAACCTGTCCAAGTACTTCTTTTATTTTTTTTTGCCTAAACTGTTATTGTCCCTAAAGCACTTCTTACCTACCTTCACAAAAATTAAAAAAAAAACTCTGAAGAGTCTAAAGTTGTTAAAAGTAGAAAACAATTTAATAAAATTTTAAGATTTTGATTTTTTCAATTTTGTCGAGGTATTGTCGATTTCCGGTAATCGGAACATTTATCGAGTAATAATTCTGGAACTATTAGAGATAACCTCATAGAGTTTATTATTGCTGAAAAGCCCTTTTAGTTATCTATCTTTTCCAAAAAAGATTACTGTTCTTCGACTAATAGTTTTCGATAAAATTTCAAAAAAACGCAGAGGTCAATCAATTATTAAAAAAAATCATAACTAAAAAACTATTGGGAATTTGGCGATTTTTTTAACGCCAATGGATTCTCTGGATCATTTTACAAAAGTCTGGACCCAAATAGTTCCACATTTTCGAAAAGTATTGACGTAATTAAGAAAATAAAAAAAATTAAAAATTTGTTAACAGCCCCCGCCCTACAAAATGACCAATTTTTAAAGTCTTATAATCAATTAAAACCCATTTTATCTGATAGATTTGGTGTGCTTTTTACGATAGAATAAAGCATTTACTTCTAGCTCTTCTAGTTTCGCCGTTATCGCTGTTTAAAAATAAAGAAAGGTGAAAATGGCAACTCATTTTTGCGTTTTTCTCGAACACTATAAGACTTAGATCAACAATCAAGAAAGCATCAGATAGCGCTTACAATTATCTATTTTTTCGACAAAATCCGGAGCCGCTCCGGGACTGGTTCCGGATACAGAGGCATTTAAAGTTTTTCACTAAAAATTCGTTTCTCAAAAACAAAAAATTCGTAGAGCAAAGCGATTTGTTCGAGTGAGTTTTACGGCGCATTTCACGTAATATATCAATTTTTCACAAGATTTAAAATTTTGAAATTTTTTGCTTCAAGTTAGGTTGGCCATTTCATAGTGGAATACTTTATTCTTTAACAAAAAAATTCGTAAATCAAAAACTACAAAACATAGAGCAAAACGATTTGTTCCAGCTGACATTATATCAGCTTTTCAAACGATATAAAATTTTGATTTTTTTTACTTAAAATTTTAATAAGCCCTACCTTCACAAAAATGTATTTTTTTTAACTTACTCTCAAAGTTTTATGGACTTTTCTATGCGTTTCCTCTGAAGGGTCTAAAGTTGGTGAAAGTAGAAAACAATTTAATAGATTTTTAAGATTTTGGTTTTTCCAATTTTGTCAAGGTATTGGACGATTTCCGGTACTCGGAACATTTATCGAGCAATAATTCTGGAACTATTAGAGATAACCACATAGAGTTTATTATCGCTGGAAAGCCCTTTTAATTATCAATCTTTTTCAAAAAAGATTACTGTTCTTCGACTAACAGTTTTCGATAAAATTTCAAAAAACGCAGAGGTCAGTCAATTATTAAAAAAAATCATAACTAAAAAACTATTGGGAATTTGGCGATTTTTTCAACGCCAATGAATTCTCCGGAACATCATACAAGAGTTTGGACCCAAATAGTTCCACATTTTTAAATGGTATTGACGTAATTGAGAAAATAAAAAGTTAAAAATTTGTTAACAGCTCCCGCCCTACAAAATGACCAATTTTTAAACTGTCTTAAAATCAATTAAAACCCATTTTATCTGATAGAGTTGATGTGTTTTTTACGATAGAATAAAGCATTTACTTTTATAAAAATATCTATTTTTTCGACAAAACCCGGAGCTGCTCCGGGACCAGTTCCGGGTATAGAAGCATTTAAAGTTTTGCACTAAAAATTCGTTACTCAAAAACTAGAAGTCGTAGAACAAAATGGTTTGTGTGAATTCTACGGCGCATTTTACATGTTATATCAATTTTTCACAAGATTTAAAATTTTGAAATTTTTTGCTTAAAGTTAGGTTGGTCATTTCATAGTGAAATACTCTAACAAAAAAAATCGTAACTCAAAAATTACAAATCATAGAGCAAAACGATTTGTTCCAGTGAATTCAGCGGCTCATTTTTCGTATTATAACAGCTTTTCAAACGATTTAAAATTTTGTTTTTTTTTTGCTTAAAATTTTAATGAGCTTCACAAAAATGTATTTTTTTAAACTCACTCTAGCAAAGTTTTATAGACTGTTCTATGCGTTTACAACTTTCTGAAGTAGTTAAAAGTAGAAAAAATTCAATAGGTTCGATTTTTAACATTTTTCTTACACAAGATTTTTTTGTCCCGTCCGTCATGACGTAAACAAAAACGTAAATTAATCAGAAGTCGTTAAACATTGCCATATTCTTCGGTTTCGGTGTTTCAAAAATTTCAACAAGTTTTACCTTTTATTTAAAAAATAATTGTTGTAATTTGAGTCTTTTAAATTAGCAGAATTTTATTACGAATGTTCAACAATAAAAATATGAGATATTTTTTCTGCTCGTATTTCCTTTTTTAAAAATATGTAGGTTGCAAACAGTTCCTACAAAGAAAAATTCACTTCTACTGATACTGTTCATAAAAACTGAAAATGGCTGTTTTCAAAAAAAAAATTTTTTACATGAATTTTTGGAGCATAGGAATAGAATATAATCATTGTTAACTCTAGTGGAAGTCTGTCATAGGACGAGTTCGTATTTCGTCCTTGTGGAAAAAAGCTGCAATATCTCAGCTTCCGTCAAGAGATATTACAATATGTGCACAGCGAGTCGCATCAAAATCAAATTTGCTTAATGCAGAATTTACAACAGGCGCAACACATCCATTATCCGCCCCTTTGTTCATTTATATGTAAAACGGCGATTTGTTTCCCAAACAAATGAAAAAATTCGAACGCGATATAAAATATCATTCTTTCGTTTGTAAAGAACTGCTTGGATCTGGGTATAAAGAACTAAATCGATAATAGCAAACATTCGTCATCATTAAAATACGGTCGACTATAAATCAGCGAAAATAGAAAAATTGTCGTTCGCAGACAACCTGTTGACAAACGACACATCGCACACAACCCCCAAAAAAATTGATCTTCGGACAATGAAACCGCAGTGCAGATTTCGCAGCTTTAATTAACAAGTTTTCATAAACACGACTTCAAGTGGAAAAGTTAAGTTCGGAATGGCCGCAGGGTGTTGTACAAGCTACGAATTTACACCATAATACCGAGCGATCCATTCAAAGGGTGGATAGTTGTAGAGAGGGCGCTTTGTTCGTCGTTTAGAAGCTTGTTCTAGGCGAAATGTTTGCTCTTTTTTCCGGCGCAAATAATGAAATGTTTTCGTTCGGACTGCTGTGGTGGTTAAGTTAAAGTGGTTTGTTTTACGCCGTCTGTTGGAAAAATATGCACGTTTAACTTGTTTACCAATTTGAAAACATTGCGACCTTTTAACGTCTCAAAGAGCTTAGCTCATTTCTATCGAAATGAAAACTCGCCTAATCTACAGATCGCTTGAGAAATAATATCTAGGATTTTGTAGTTGGCAAAGGCGTATTTGCTGAAGCTTTTTCTTGTTGGGGCGAAATTTATTGGCTTGTTGTGAGGCAGCGCTTCAAATGATAAAAACCACCGCAAAAATTTTACAGCAACAATATTTCAACGACGATTTTAGCGCTCCAGGTTTTTTACATTTCCAAATCTTTTCATTTAATAAAAATTCAATTACATCGGCTAATGTTTAAACAGAATAATATTTACTGTTACTAGTGTATTCCAGGATTTTAATATTTCCATAAGGTGCATATTACGTGAAGCAGAAAACGAAAAAAATTTGACAACCTAAAATTTCATCGTATTCGGAATAATTGATCTCCTGGAAGTCCTAGAAAGCATGATTTCAAATTCATAAGGATTTTTTGTATGAAACATATTTGGGAAGTTATTGACTTCTAAAAAATTCACGAAATATGAGACATACAGTTTTTTGAAACTTTTTAACAAATGCATAACAAAATAGTACTTTATGTAGAAAATTCACTGTTCTTTTTGATTCTGAAATCAGCTTCGAAATTTGAAATTTTTCGTGCAAAAAACAGAAATTTTAGTAACTTGGACCATTTCTTTTTCAGTTATTTTTATGTCAGAATAAATAGCCTAAAGTATGTAGATTTAACACTACAAAAGTCACAAAACGTGACCTCTATTTGTATAGGAAATACAGTGAAACCTCCGAACAACGGACACCTCTTCACAACGGACATTTTTGTAGGAACGTAACAAAACCTATATTAAAATTTCCACCTCCTACTAGAGGACACCTCTCCACAACGGACAATTTAAAATTCCCCGTCTGCGTTCGTTATTGAGAGGTTTTACTGTACAGTACTTAATGTACGTGATAGGAAGTTTACGTGTAAAAATACGCGTTTTTGTGAAAATTACGTAAGTACTGTATTTCCTAATCAATAGAGATTCTATTTTAGGAGTTATAGTGTAAAATCCACATATTTTAAACTATTTTTTGACGTAAAAAAATTTAAAAAAATTGTCCAATTATTAAAATTCGGATTTGAAAAAAAAACTCCGGTTTTCTTTCCAAAAAAATCTCAAATTCAAATCTGTTTCGGAATCAAAAAAAACAGTAAATTTTCTACGTAAAGCAACATTTAAATATTTCCTTTTCATTGCTTAATTAAAATAACAGTTTACAAAAACCTTATGCTTAATACTTGATCAATTTTTAGAAGTCAATAAATTTTTAAATAAGTCGCTCACAAAAAAATTATCAATGTATTTACGAGTATGCAGGTACAGTCACGATCAAAAAGAATGACACCTTTACCAAACGGGCTGCATAGCAAAAGTCCGACTAAAATTTTTTTAGTCTTAAATTTCAACAAACACACTAGTTTACAAACTATCCTGGTAGTTTACATAATATGAAGCTAGTGTATAAACTAGCCAAAAGTACACATTAACTGTATCACATCGAAAAGATTTGTGCGTGCGGTTCTAAGGGTGTTATTGTTTTTGATCATGACTGTACATCCATACAAATTTCAGATTGTCGCATTTTTTGTCATAGTCATAAATACATTTTTATGGCGTTTTTTTGTTAAAGAGCACCAGAAAGATCAGCAAATTAGGTTCAAACTTATACTGTTTTTATTTTTTTGAACATTTTAGCACATTTTTCAGCCAGGAACTCGAATATAGAGCAAAAGTTCCGTAAAATTAAACAAAAAAACTCACAAAAATAGTTTAAAAAGTGAGCAATCTTCCATTTTTTTAGAGGAAATGTTGCTAAACTGATCTGAAAAATCGCTAATTTGTGTCAAAAATAACTTCGTTTTACCATTTTTTTTTGTTACCTTCCTCCTATTTGCTTTTTTTATCTTGAAAAAATATACCCTTTCTCTCTTTTTGAACATTTTAGCACATCTCAACCACGAGAGCGAATATTGAGCATAGGATTAAATAAAGTTTCCTAGTTCAAAAAATGAGCAATTTTTGGTTTTTCAAAAGTTTTAGAACGATTTTTAAAGAAAATTTTCACCGATTAAATAAAAAATTCACCAACAGAATTAGAAAATCACCAAATAGAGTAAAAAAATCACCAAATGGCTACCTTATTGTATCGAAAAAGAAAAAAAATGACTATCAAATAATATACCACTTGTAGAATAATGGTGTACAGTCACGATCAAAAAGAATGACACCCCTACCAACCGGACCGGTCACAAATTTCAACAAACAGGTTAGTTTACAAACTGCTCGGCTAGTTTACAATATATCTGGTTGGCTAAAAAAAACTAGCAAAATGTACACATTAACCGGTTTTAGGGGTCACATTCTTTTTCACCATGACTGTACTAATATTAATACCCGTAGGAGGAATTATTATTAAATTATTATGTTGAACATGACATAGGTAATTAATTTTGCGATTTATTTTGCCTGTTTCTTCTTCAGAAAAACAATAATTGTTTTACCAAATTTACAAAAAATACTTTAAAAATTCTCCGAATCGTCTCTAACTGATGATAAAGGTAATGGGCTAGTATCTACAGTTTTAGTATCATGATGGTAAAACAGACAATTTTTCTGCTTATATTTTATGTTACATCGCTTCGAATTTCTGTCATTTCAGGCGGTTTGCTCCCGATTTAGTCAATTTTCTCGCCCTTGATCCCATCGAACTCGAATCTGTCCAAATCCCTGCATTCAGACAGTCACGACTCCCAAAGCCGGTGCAATATCCTGTCGCAAAGTTCATCAAACACCTTCCAAACTCCATCTCATAGACATCACAACAGGAGGAGAAATCATGAAACCCGCATGAAATATGAAAATACCGGCGGAAATATTTCACCCAAACTGCTGTGCAGCAAAGCTCACGTTTTTACCCGGTCTTTATTATCGTAAAAAATTTCGCTATGATGAAATTACGAACGAGGAATAAAAGACCGTTAAAACCTGATTTCCGGAAAGGAAATAATTAAATCGCAGCCAATTAGACGTTTCGCGAATTAAATCCAATTTCTTGTTTTCTCAATCGATGGATGTGATTTAATCAAAAAGTGCTAGTTTTCGCAACGGTTATCGATTTTTAGGGCCGAAAGTGCGACCTTGGTACTTCTATTCGTATTCACATCGAGTGTCAATAAATTAATCACTCGGTTCGCTTGACTTTTCAGCACCAATTAACAAAGTGGTCGGGGTATTATAAATACAACAGGGAGGAAAAGGGGTTATTTACGGTTAGAACCAGTCGACTCATTAGCCCGATTATGAAATCGGCACGAGAAAGGGAATAATAATTAAAAGTCAACATTAAGGAATTACAGTTAAACGAATTTGATTATTTTTAAAACGCTAATTTGGTCTTTTTGTGAGTGGGAAGATATTGATTAAGAAGGAAATACGAAATCTTGAAATATCAGAACACAGTAGACTTTCATGAATTATTTAATGCTTTTATTATTCATGGTTTTGTATAATGCCATTCGATCCCTTTCTCTTTGTGGATTTCGAACAAAAAGTTCATTATTCTGACAAAGTTTTTGGATTAAAAACGCGTCTGGTCCGAATTCCAAATGCGAAACACCAACTGTCAGGCGAAAATTTTGCATTGCTGAAAACTGTATTGCCAATTTATATAATTACCAAAAATTTACCCTTATACCAGCACCAACTTGAAATATTACCTTTGCAACTGTATTTCAGAAAATGTGAGTTGTAATTCAGATTAGTAAACTGTATTTCAGAAAGCTTTAAATGTAGTTTAGAATCTTAAGTTGTTTTTCAAAAAACGTTATTATTTCAGAAATTGTTAATTGTAATCTGGATTAGTAATTTGTATTATGAAATCGTGAATTGTAAATCAGAAATAAAATTTACGTTTTTCGAGAAAATAATTTTGGTCAAAACCGCTATACTTAGTCTTTTATAAAAAAGTTGACATTTTAGCGAAATTAAAAAAAAACATATTTTCCTTAAAATAAAAGATACTCATTTAAATCATTATAAAAGCACTTTTTTACAGAGAATGTTATCCGCGATTTTTTTTAACCATTCGTTTAGATGTAATAGCATATACTTTTATTTTTTTAAATATGAATGATAGGCGGCTGTGATGATTTTTAAAAACTTATTTTTTTCTGATATGATATGTCTATTTGTGTAATACATTATTTTTTAATATTCAAAAAAAACAATATTTCGCTTAAACTTTAATTTTTTTTAATGGGACTCATAGGGGGCTGTGATATTTTTTAAAAACTTATTTTTTTCTGATTTGATATGTCTATTTGTGCAACACATTATTTTTAAATATTCAAAAAAACATAATATTTCGCTTAAACTTTAATTTTTCTTAATGGGATTCATAGGGGGCTGTGATATTTTTTAAGTTTTTTTTTTCTGATTTGATATGTCTATTTGTGTAACACATTATTTTTAAATATTCAAAAAAAAACAATATTTCGCTTAAACTTTAATTTTTTTTAATGGGACTCATAGGGGGCTGTGATATTTTTTAAAAGCTTATTTTTTTCTGATTTGATATGGCTATTTGTGTAACACATTATTTTTAAATATTAAAAAAAAACATAATATTTCGCTTAAACTTTAATTTTTTTTAATGGGACTCATAGGGGGCTGTGATCTTTTCTAAAAGCTTATTTTTTTCTGATTTGATATGTCTATTTGTGTAACACATTATTTTTAAATATTCAAAAAAAAACATAATATTTCGCTTAAACTTTATTTTTTTTAATGGGACTCATAGGGGGCTGTGATATTTTTTAAAAGCTTATTTTTTCTGATTTGATATGTCTATTTGTGTAACACATTATTTTTAAATATTCAAAAAAAACATAATATTTCGCTTAAACTTTAATTTTTTTAATGGGACTCATAGGAGGCTGTGATATTTTTTAAAAGTTTATTTTTTTTCGGATTTGATATGTCTATTTGTGTAATACATTATTTTTAAATATTAAAAAAAACATAATATTTCGCTTAAACTTTAATTTTTCTTAATGGGATTCATAGGGGGCTGTGATATTTTTTAAGTTTTTTTTTTCTGATTTGATATGTCTATTTGTGTAACACATTATTTTTAAATATTCAAAAAAAAACAATATTTCGCTTAAACTTTATTTTTTTTTAATGGGACTCATAGGGGGCTGTGATATTTTTTAAAAACTTATTTTTTTCTGATTTGATATGGCTATTTGTGCAACACATTATTTTTAAATATTCAAAAAAACATAATATTTCGCTTAAACTTTAATTTTTCTTAATGGGATTCATAGGGGGCTGTGATATTTTTTAAGTTTTTTTTTTCTGATTTGATATGTCTATTTGTGTAACACATTATTTTTAAATATTCAAAAAAAACAATATTTCGCTTAAACTTTAATTTTTTTTAATGGGACTCATAGGGGACTGTGATATTTTTTAAAAGCTTATTTTTTTCTGATTTGATATGGCTATTTGTGTAACACATTATTTTTAAATATTAAAAAAAAAACATAATATTTCGCTTAAACTTTAATTTTTTTTAATGGGACTCATAGGGGGCTGTGATATTTTTTAAAAGCTTATTTTTTTCTGATTTGATATGTCTATTTGTGTAACACATTATTTTTAAATATTCAAAAAAAAACATAATATTTCGCTTAAACTTTAATTTTTTTTAATGGGACTCATAGGGGGCTGTGATACTTTTTAAAAGCTTATTTTTTCTGATTTGATATGTCTATTTGTGTAACACATTATTTTTAAATATTCAAAAAAAAACATAATATTTCGCTTAAACTTTAATTTTTTTTAATGGGACTCATAGGGGGCTGTGATATATTTTAAAAGCTTATTTTTTTCTGATTTGATATGTCTATTTGTGTAATACATTATTTTTAAATATTCAAAAAAAATATATTTTGCTTAAACTTTTTTTTAATGAGACTCATAGAGGGCTGTGATATTTTTTAAAAGTTTATTTTTTTCTGATGTGACATGTTTATTTGAGTAATACATTATTTTTAAATATTCAAAAAAAAAGCATAACGTTTCGCATTTTCTTTATAGTAGGCTATGAAGAAATTTTGGATTTTCAATTAAAACTATGAAAAATACATTACCCAACAAGTATTTATTATTTAATAATTTTTTAAACACTAATTAATTTAAAAACAGCATAATAAATTATTATTAGATACAATTTTTGTGATTAATAAAAATTATTTGTTTTTAGATTTAAAATGGCAAGTTTACATTGCCATTCTATTTTCTAATTAAACATGAAATGTCGGAAAAAGAAAAATCTTATTAATTCTATTGTATTAATTAAAGTGTCACCAAATGTTAGTGACACATCGTTTTCAATTTTTTGCACATTTTTTATGTAATTAAAATTTGCAACGATCGTATATTTGTTTAATTGAATTAAATTTTAACACAGCTTATTTTTATAATTTCACATTTTTAACTTTAATAACCGTTCACAAAATTTCCAGATTATTCACACATTTTATATGAAATAATTTTTCCATGGCCAACTACTTTCAAATATTTTAAATACATTTTTTATAAAAAGTATACAAAAATTACAAACTGTATTTATACCGTTTTCAGTTCAGAAATAAATAAGCTTTTCGAAAATGTCATAGCTAACTATGATTCTTATTTAAAAAATACAACTTTATGTTATTACAGCTAAACAAAAGGTTAAAAAATCGCTGATAACATTATTAAACTCTTAGTAAAAAATTGCCTCATAATGTCTTTGTTTTAAACGTGTAACTTTTATAATAAAGAAGATATAAATTTTTTAAATTTCGCTAAAATGTCAACTTTTGTTTATAAGTCGAAAACAAAAGACGATAGCGAAATGCAGTTTTGACAAAAAGTATTTTCTCAAAAAATGGAGCTCAGAATGTGTCACTGGTTTTTCTCTAAACCTCTTTGTTTCGGAGATCCATCCAAAATGCCGCACCCTGTACATTATGGTGCTTTCTTAAATATTGGCAGGTACACTGAATTACTTCTGATCTTTTCTTAAAATACAGCTAAAAATGTCAAATATGAATAAATAACAACTTTCTGAAATACAATTTACAAAATCTGAATTACAAAATTACAAAAAAAAAATATCAAATCTAAGTTACTTATCAGATATTCTATTACCGTTTTCTGAAGCACTCTTAACTAATCTGAATTATTACAAGTAATGTCTCTTTACGTAAAATTTACTACACTGAATTATGGTTGACTTTTTCTGAAATTCAGTTGTAAAAGATGTAGTACTGAAATACAGAAATACTGGCCTAGTACTATAAAAACTTGACTACTGTGATTGGCTTTTCTGTCACGCTTTTGCTTTATAAAATGTGCTAAAGTTTAATGTAATAAAATTGGTCTTTGTGCAAACACGGTACGTTAAAATTCCTCACACATCGTCAATGTTGCTCGTACCTCTGGTGAAAACAAGACGAACCGCAAACACACAGCGAGCCGAGATTGAATTCGCAACATGTGCTTTTCGCTAGTTCGAAATGAAATAAAAACTTTATTGCAACCGAAAGTGCTTTCGTATAAATTTACTTCAGTGGAAAATCAGGACGAAAAAGTGATTTGAATCCGTGCGGAAAATGCATCTGGATAAATTCACTCGAGGATCTCATTAGATTTATTGGGAGGGTTATTAGTGTTCCGAGTCACGTATATTACGTATAAATAATTTTAATAGAGAGAAAGATAATTAGAGGAAAGAAGGTAAATGACTCGGAACGTCGGCAATGGACAATAGGGGTGGCTGGCGCACGAAAGGGATGAATTATGCAGAAAAGTGGGAGAGCGAATCGTGTTTTAATTATAATTAGCTATTGTTGGAAACAAGGACAATACTAAGGCTTCCAGTTTTTTCATAAATGGCAAGTTGTGAAACACGCACGTCACCGAAAATGAACTCTTGACAAGGAAAATTCGCTACAAGAAATTCGAATACTCGGGAAACTTTTTCTTTGATGTTTCCTCCGCCTCGTGGTGCAATTTTAATTTCACGAGATAATTTTTAAGCAAAGAATTTTAAACGAATTTATTTTTGCGGTAAAAACAAGCTGGAAGATTTACATAGTGAATCGTCTGTTTCTGATTTCATTTTACAACTACCTACTAATCTAGAATGCTTGCTGAATTAATGTAATTTGCTCTTTTTTTATACAGGGTGTCTCAGCTAAGACTTTCGAGCCTGATATCTCAGATATTTGTCAACGGATTTTTGTGAAATTTAAAATGCAAATATTTTAGAAGATAAAGATTAAAATCCAATTAATGCAACAACTCAAGTCTTAAAAACGTAATTTTTACATGCCTTTATAAAATGTTAAGCCTTTCAAGACTTATATTAAAAAAATTATCGTCAGTGAAAAATGCTGTCAGAAAAAACTCGTTCGTGGAAGACGTCTGTTTTGCGAGAAAAATGAGAAATAAACTGTTAAACGTAGGTACAGATGCTAAAGCGTAGATCTCTATGAGACAAATGAGCACTACCATTGAATTTTGGTCACTCCTACTTGCAGAAACGTAACTGTCACGCAAGGGACATTTCACAATTATCTCTCATCCATACAATGTTAAAAAACAATATTTTTGACTTACTTTTGGTACTGGATGCTTTAATTCTTTCAAAAAGGACTAAAAGACTGAACAACTGAAAAATTCTAGACACTTGAACATTCAAAACTTTGGAAATGTTTCGTACTTTGCTGATTGGATTCTCTTCAAAAGCTTGAATTACAGCCCCAACTATTGCTTCGTTTCCAGTGACGTGTTTTGTTCTCACTCGATTTAGTTCAGGTACGCTTCCTGTGTCTTCAAATTATTGACGATTTTTTGAACTTTAAATTTCATAAATAACATTTCACAAAAAGTCCAACGACACTTTCCATAGACGAATATTGATTCCTTTTTTAACAACACAGTAATTTCAGTTTTTGGCTTTTAAAGTAATTTCACCAAATTAAAACAATTTTACTTTTCTGACAGTGCGCATATTTTTGACAGTTTTTTCAGTGGTACACAAAATGCCGCATAGAAATGCTTCATCAATTGTTTCAAAAGGTGACTGCCCAAATTACTATCAAAATTTGGATTAAGTTTTTAAGAACAAAATTTAATTTTTTTCTTGGATCAGCCGAGCGATTTGGTTAATTTTTGTGTGGCCATTTATTTTTCGGGGTTTAATGATCCAACGGTAATTTGGCTTAATTTTAAAAAAAGAAATGTGTTTCAAAATTTCATTTTTTGACTTGAGGTCATTTTTTGCCCTTAATTGAAAGACCACCTCCTAAAATATGTGCATATTAAATTTCATAACAATCGGTTGACAAATAACTGAAATATTAAACCCGAAAGTCTTAGCTGAGACAGCCTGTATAAATTAATATTTTAAATGTTTTGTTTTTTATTTCTTAATTAAAATAACAGTTTACAAAAACCGTATGCGTAACACTTGATCAATTTTTACAAGTCAATAAATTTTTAAATAAATTGCTCACAAAAAAAATTATCAATGTATTTACGAGTATGCAGATACAGTCACGATCAAAAAGAATGACACCTTTACTAAACGGGCTAGATAGCAAAAATCCGACTAAAGTCTTTTAAGTCTTCAATTTCAACAAACACATTAGTTTACAAACTATCCTGGTAGTTTACATAATATCAAGCTAGTTTATAAACTAGCCAAACGTACACATTAACTGTATCACTTCGAAAAGATTTGTGCGTGCGGTTCTAAGGGTCTCATTGTTTTTGATCATGACTGTACATGCATATCTTCAAAGAGGACAAATTTCAGATTGTCGCATTTTTTTCATAGTCATAAATACATTTTTATGGCATGATTTTGTTAAAGAGCACCAGAAAGATCAGCAAATTAGGTTGAAACTTATAGTATTTTTCTTTTTTTAAACATTTTAGCACATTTCTCTTCCTGGAACTCGAATATAGAGCAAAAGTTCCGTAAGATTAAATAAAAAAATTCACAAAAATAGTTCGAAAAGTGAGCAATCTTCCATTTTTTAGAGGAAATGTTGCTAAACTGATCTGAAAAATCGCTAATTTGTGTCGACAATAACTTTGTTTTTTCTTTGTTACCTTCCTGTTATTTGCCCTTTTTTCGCACAAAGACCTACTTATTTTCTAAAATCTCAAAAAAATACACCCTTTTTCTCTTTTTGAACATTTTAGCACATTTCTTAGCCACAAGAGCGAATATTGAGTAAAAGATTAAACAAAGTTTACTAGTTTGAGAAATGAGCAATTTTCCGTTTTTCAAAAGTTTAACAACGATTTTTTAAAGAAATCACCGATTAAATAAAAAAATTACCAACAGATTAAAAAATCACCAAATAGAGTAAAAAAATCACCAAATGGCTACCTTATTGTATCGAAAAAGATAAAAAAATGACTATCAAATAATATACCATAGTGACCACTTTTAAAGTAATTTCACCAAATTAAAACAATTTTATTTTTCTGACAGCGCGCACACTTTTGACAGTTTTTTCAGTGATACACAAAATGCCACATAGAATGATGACTGCCCAAATAACTATAAAAATTTGGATTAAGTTTTTAACAGCAAAATTTAATTTTTTTTTTGGATCAGCCGAGCGATTTGGTTAATTTTTTGTGTGGCCATTTATTTTTCGGGGTTTAATGATCCAACGATAATTCGGCTTAATTTTAAATAAAAGAAATGTGTATTAAAATTCCATTTTTTAACTTAAGGTAATTTTTTGCCCCTAATTGAAAGACCATCTCCTAAAATATGTGCATTCTAAATTTCATAACAATCCGTTGACAAATAACTGAGCTATTAAACGCGAAAGTCTTAGCTGAGACACCCTGTATATCACCAGATCAATAAATCAAAGTTTTTTTCCGCCTTTCTCCTCCGATCCGAAACTTCATAAGCAGTAAAACAGCCGGCAGCCCGCCCCCAAAAAGATAAGCGGCTAATGAAAGCAATGAGAAAATTTCGAAATCGTGGAAATGGGCAAAAATCGCTTAATTTTCGGTTATCGTAATCGCACTGTTTCGAAACTGTTACATTTTTAATTCGGTCGAATCGATAATCGTTTCGGCCCGCTTCTAACAATAGAAGCTTCTGTATTTCCGGCATATTCTCTATCAATTATCCTGCGGACCGGAATTCGGGCCCGGAGCATTAAACAGGGCCTGTTTTACGTCTATGTACATATGGTGCGTGCTAATGACCAGCCCAGAGACAAATTAAGAGGATTATGAACAAGACGAGTTACTAAAACAAAGGTTTTTTTGGTGCAGGTGAGTGCATATTATTTTTTGGCGAGTGAGTATTAAATTTAATCCTCTAATTTAAAGTTTTTTCGGACGCTGTAACGGGAGAGGATTTCGAGGATAATGAATTCAAATTTGGAAAAATGTGATTAAAATTATGACACAGGGGGATAAGTGAAATATACAGCGTGCTCAAAAACTGGCGCACCAACTCAATGGTGTGTGGTAGAGAAGTGGTTACATATAATGGTAAAAATAGTAAAAAAATTCTTTGTATTAAAGTTATTGATAAATAACTAATTTTAGGTAAATGATATGTGGCAACGTTGTCTAACATTCATGATCGCAATAGAATTTGAGCAACAATAAAAATAAATTATTTTTGAAACGGTTTCCTAGGAAATAATTCCCAGTGTTGGCACATCTACACATTGTGATTTTTTTGATAAATTTTACTTTTTTAAATTAAAAAAACTGCTAAAATCTGATAGTAAATTTTAAAATAATTATTCATCGTTTTGTTACGGAACGATTACCTGGTATGAAACATGAAAATATAAAAAAATAATGAAAACTAAAGAAGTTAACACAATAAGTTTGTAGCTCCAGATTTTTTAAAATATGACTTTAGGAATTTTTTCAACATTTTTCCCGTAATCTGCACTTGCTTCTCAATAACGTACCACTGAGTTGGTGCGCCAGTTTTTGAGCACCCTGTATGGTGCTAGAAGCAAAACTAGACTTCCATTTAATTTTAATCGATTTTTACGTAATTTCGGCACTTATCAGTTATTACTTTAATCACTGTTTACGATTCGACACGAAGGCATTAAAACAAACATTCTGAACGTCTCTTAAACACATACATTTTGCTAAAATTCCGGCAATAGAGCACGAACACAAATAAAACTAAACAAATATGCCGTCAGAACAACCCAATTGCACGACCAAACCCAAACAATTTAAATTATTTAATCGCTTGGACTAATTAGAACTCAATTACTCTTCCGAAAAATAAACATCCCGTAATCAAATATGCTTCCGTCAATGTGACATTGAAAAAGTCACTCGAATTTCTCGCGACCATAAAGAAGAACTTCCATCCGGAGAAGTTAGAAGTTCGTGCGAGAAATTCAAACTCGTTGTAATATTTCGGCAATTTGTTCAACTCCAGTGAGTTTGGTTTTTGTGTCTTGGGTACTTGAAGATTTTCTTCCAAAAGATGAAGAACTTCCAGTGCGGTAGAGATTTTCGGCAAAAATTGAAGCTTGACGGAATTGAGGAAACAAGGGGTATTGCCTCCAGGTTGGGTTTTGACGGCGGGGGTTTCGGACATCTCCGGATGGAAGTTCTTCTTTATGATGTTTGGCAAATTGCGAAATAAAAGCTTAGACAAAATTTTTGAACTTTTTGTTGCGCTAGAAGGGACAAAAGGCAGAAAAATTCCGTGTACAAAATTAAGGAAACCTTTTAAAGAATTTACAGGAAATTATTAAAAAAAAAAATTATTGGTACAAAATTTAGGGTGTAGTTTAACCCTCGGCTAACTCAAAATATAAATATTAAATATTAAATATAAATATAAATATTATATTATAATATAATATATTATAATATAATATATAAATATAAATATTATTAAATATAAATACTCAAAATATGCAACAATTCCTCTATTTTTGTAATTTTTACAGTTTACATAATATTTTTGACAAAATTCCACTAAAAAAATGTTCGAAAATACCGGGTGTTACGCCTAAACCCCACATTAGAAGTATTGACAGATCTAATAATAGTCATCTGAAAATTTGTATACAACCATAACCTCTCAGGTCCTGCTTAATGAAAATATTTTCAAGATGGTGGCACTTCCATTTATACCGGAAATAGCTATCAAGTTCCTTATTTTAAATAGAAAGCTATATTTCTTATTGCATTTTTGGATTACCAGAGTTATTTTAAGGTAGTTTTCATAATCTTTTCCTATACCTAAATTTAGCCGTTTACGAAATATTAAGGGTTTTTAATTTAAAAAATCGATAACTTTGCTATTTTTTAAATTTAGAAATATATTTTAGCTCATTTAAAAGAGAAAAGCTAGATCTTTCCTTTGGTGTTTTCAAATTTCTAAAAAAAACACACTCCAAATGTTTAAAGTTGAGTTTTAAGAACTTTAAGCACTCATAACACAATTTTTTTAAATAAAATGCCACAAGTTTTATTTTATTTAATAGTTTTCAAGTTCACAAAGTTTGTCGTTTGTTTATTCAGAAATGTTTTTATGGCAAACTATGCAAAAATAGCTGAGTCAGTAAGACCTACCTAGTGGGTTTAATCCATAATTAATTCCTAGGAAATAAATAACCAACTTTAGTCCCTGTAAACAAAGACCAAACTATCAATTTTTGTCCCGGACTTTACAGGAACTCTACTTAACTTTACAGGAATTTTCTACTCGTATTAGTCTTTTAATTAGGGCAGTCAACAAATCAATTTCAAGAGCGAAAAAAATCTTTGCACTTCCAGGACTAAAGTTAACACTTTAGTCCCTGTTTACAATTGTATCAACTTTAGTCCCGGACTTTACAGGAACTAAAGTGAGTCATTTATATACATAGGGAATAAATAAACTCTCTAGTCTATATTTAATCCCTAGGGACTAAATGACCCACTTTAGTCCCTCTAGACAAAAAGTAAAGTATCTGTTTTAGTCTCGGAAGTGCCAAAAAATAAATAACTTTGAAGTGCAAAAAATAGTGTATAAACCTCGGGACCAAAGTGCCTAAATCCCTTGAGTGGTTGTTGCCCTCGCGACAACAAACTCCACTCGCGGGATTAAATGCTGCACTTTAGATCCTCTATATACAGTGTTCCGTCTAAACCCCACTTTAGAAGTACTGGTAGTTCTAACACTAATAGTCATCTGAAAATTTGTATACAACCATAACCTCTTACATCCTGCTCAATAAAAATATTTTCAAGATGGTGACACTTCCGGTTATACCGGAAGTCGCTATCAACTTCGTTATTTTAAATAAAAAACTAGATTTTTTAATGCGTCCTTGGATTACTAGCATAATTTTAAGGTAGTTTTCATAAATTTTCCCTATACCTAAATTTAGCCGTTTACGAAAAAAAGAGATTTTACTTTTTTTGCATTGGCACCTTCCAGTTCAAAAATCGATAACTCTGCCATTTTTACAAATTTCGAAATATCTTTTAGCTCATTTGAAAGAGGAAGCCTAGATCTTTCTTTTGGTGTTTTCAAATTTCTAAAAAAGAATAACAAACCCCAAATGTTTAAAGTTAAGTTTGCAGAACTTTAAGCACCCATAACTCAATTTTTTCAAATGAAATGCCACAAGTTTTATTTCATTAAATCGTAGAGAACTTAATTCTGCATCGATCTGTATTAGCATTCCTTATACCTATGTTTAATAGTTTTCAAGTTACAATAACTTTTTTGTTGGGATTGAGAAATTCATTAGCCATAGGTCTTTTCTCATAGGTTGTCATGGAAACGAGATAAATTAAAGTTTTTTTTTAAACCAAAATTCAATGAATTATTTTGTTTTCACAGGACGGATAACACAATTTTGAACAAAGTTTTTGTTTGTTTAATCAGAAATATTTTTTTGGCAAACTATGCAAAAATAGCTCTGGTTAGTAGGAAATTTTCTACAATGTCAAAAAAACCAACATGACTTAAAAATTATCACAGATAGGTATAGGACATGCTAATACAGATAGATGCAGAACAAAATTTTCCTCCATCTAGTAAAATAAAAATTGGGACATCCTATTTGAAAAAATTAAGTTATGGGTACTTGAAATTGTCCAAACTTCACCTTAAAATTTTTGGGTTTATTAACTTCTTTTCCAATTTTGAATATACTGCAGAACAGATACAGGCTTTCTCTTTTAATTCTCCAAATATGATTTCGAAATCTCTAAAACTAAGAGAGTTACCGATTTTTAAAGTGACAAGTGCAAATCCAAAAATTTTCAAAAAATCTTAAATATCTCAAAAACGGTTAAACTTAGTTATAGGGAAAGCTGATAAAAACGGCCTTAAAATAACCCAACTAATCCAAAATCGCAGTGAAAAACATAGCTTTCCATTTAAAATAAGAAAGTTAATAGCGACCACTATCCTGAAAATATTTTCTTTAAGCAGAACTCACCGAAATATGGTTGAATACCACCTTTCCAATAAATATCTTAATTACAACTTTCAATACTTTTATGTGAGGTTTAGACAAAACAGGCTGTATAAAATTAACTTTGACCGAAATTTTTTTGAAGAATTTCTACTTATCAGCAAAAAAATACCAGTAATAAAATAAAACACAGATTTTACGTAGCTTGGCCACTTTAGCTTATAGAATGCAATTTTTGCACAATTTCACCGAAAAACTGAACTGTGTTGACTGATAAAGCCAGCAACACTTCGACGATGTGAAATTCATATTTTACGAATTTGTAAAAATCAACTTTGCACTCGAATCACGTACGTTCAAAACCAGCGGCTTATTTGCGAGCACTGTGTCCGAATCGGATTTCCAGATCAAGCAAATTTCGCAGCTTGGAGACCGAAAATGAGAAATGATGGAAAAGCTTTCTGTAATTATCGTTATTATCCCGATGGATATAATTTATAGCTCGCTACTTACTAGAAGAGAAAAATGTTGTTTATAACTTCATAACTCTAATAGATTTCTTTCCTTATGGCTCACTTAATTAATTAAAACTTCAGCTGGAGCGCAGCTCTGACACGCCTTATCTTATCAAACAAAGTCGCAACTATTTTTCAAAACGAACGAAATTATGTATTTTCCGCTCCTCACTCAGGGGTGGCTAATTTAGTGCGAAATCGGGCTATAAATACAACCCTTTTAAGGAGCAGAGAGCTGTTCTAATCCTCACTAATCGCAAAGATGTTGGTGGGATGGTGGGAAAAGGGTCTTAGATGCATTGCTTAGAAATTAGCACAAGTGGGAGTACAAACGTCTGGTTTTTAACTTTTATTTGCAAGTCTTTGATGTTTTAAATGCACAGAAACGAGTTATTACGTTGCGTTTTCCATTTTTGTTAAATGAACAATTTTTTATTCAAGCCTGAATTTCTGTTCAAACTCCTCTCCACTGTTCGATTAATCAGCGGGAGTGGCTTTGGCGAAAATCCATAAAGTAAATAGTCTCGTAAGACCCTTCAAAGGTTCCTCTGACAATGTCAACATCCCTCTCTCTTGCGCCAAAAATTACCAAAACAAACGACAGCGCAAGTTTTGCGGTTTTAACTTCGACTGGCGTCAAGGGAACATTCTTGACGTTTTGTCTCTTTAGTATTCAGCAAACGTCGTGAAAATCTCGACGAGGAAGTGAGTTATTTGTCAACAATTCGCAATGACCTCTTTTCATTTTTTCGAGAAGTTTGAATACAAAATCGGAGGGAGAAACTGCGAACGTTTTAATTTATCGGATCTGCAATAGAAGGGATGTGAGAGGTCGATGCCGCAATATGGCAAGGGATAATCGACACCGTCCTTTGGGTAATCTAATCAGAAACATGTGGCCGTACTTCACACCGAATTTATGCAAAAAATCAGCGTCCTTGAAAGGGCTTTTTCCCAGTCCGGAAAAGGCCCGGAACATCAATTTAAACTTTAAATCATTCTCAACAAAGTACACTATCCCTTCGAAATGAATATTAATCGTATCATCAACTGCGGTCAAGTTGTTCCGGACGTGAGTTTGAAATTTTTTTGATTAAGACATCCGACGATGTTTAATTTTAATTGAGAGAAAAAGGGGAATTTTCCAACAAGTTGCGAAGCGAAAACCACTTAGCTGGAAATGGGACCGGTTTATTGCCGCCAATAAAAGAGGAGATTCATTTTTGAGGTCTTGTCGATAGTTATTGAAATAATCGCGATTTATTGATTTGAGAGGAGTGAACGTCCCCAGAACCCCAGTATTCTGTACCCCAGAATAAAAATGTACATACTCCAAGTTTCTTAAAAATTGGGTTTTCACTACGGATATCTAAAGGTTAGGCAATGAAACGACGTACAAATAAAACGTTCCCGTCTTCGATAGTTCCGTTAATGTCGCCAGAGAGCGCAGTTGTTGCATGACCGCCTAAGTTATCAGAGCCATGAATTTAAAAAAATGATTTTATTTGTCTTAACACTCAATACATAGCAAACAAAAAATACAGGCTTATAGAGCATTAAATTCTCAAAGTAAGACAAACATAATGAAAAAAAACTTCAGAGTTTTACCAATTTCTGTCCCATATTTTTTAAAACGCTGCGAATACGGTTACAAATGCAAGGAAAATGTTAAGACATATATACCGGATGTTCGCGAAGTTGAGGCGTTCCTTTTAACATCTCTTAAAAGGAACACCTCAAGTTCAAGAATACCCTGTATAATTTCGTATTCTATTTTTGAAAGCGTAATTTCGCGGTTATTGACGTCAAGAGTTTAGTTTCGATTCCTAAGTTATAGTCCGCCGTAGTTTCCAAATTTATTTATTTATTTATTTTTTAGCTTTCTAGTGCAAAACAGTATTAAATCGTATCTTTGATAGTAACAACATACGCATTTAGAAATGATTTTAACTCATTTTGATGGAAAAATACCGTTTTTAATAGTATACTAAATCATAAGTGTATATTGAAGTCTTTAAAACACGCGCGATTTTTTCGAGCACTCCAGCTACGGCGTCGTGCTCGAAATAGAGCAAGTGTTTTAAGGACCAGTTATCCACAAATACTTTACGTTATTTTTTTATTGGTACACTTTGATATTATAAATACTAAAATTAATAATAAAAAAATTGGAAATAATGTCTTTATTAAATCAATAAATAAAAATCATTAAAAAGTGGATACGCGATTTTGGAGTTGTACACGCTGCTGCGTGCTTTAAATAAGCAAAATAGATCACCAATAAAAAAAATTTCATTCGATTTATTTCGCGTTTGTAGTTTTGTGACTTAGTTTATTCCGGAATACAGAAATGCAATTGTTTTTTTTTTGGCTTATAGGTAACGCTTAGCAAAGCTATGGTTTACAAATATAAGTGGAGTTTAAATAAATCGAGCTGAACCGTGACATTTTATCTGTTAGTTAATTTAATCCAACAAATGCCTGTTAATTAGTTGTCAATAGTTTACAAATACGTAAACATGTTGCAGATTTGTTTATTTCTGCCAACAAGAGTAAAATAATTCAACAAAGTTAAAATAAGTGAGTAGTACTTGCTTAAGTTTTTAACTTTGCGCGTCAACTTTATTATGAAAAAAGTTTTGCTGCAGGGATGACTAAAGCCTGAAAAAGAGCTAGATGTGTAAACTTTCTTATTTACATAATATAATGTACCAACAAAAAAGTCTATATTTAGGGTAAAGACGAAGGTGCAAACACGTAATAATTTCAAACCAAAAAGAAAAAAAAACAACAATCCAACATGATTTTAATAAAAAAAGTAAAGAACTTTCGATTTTGAAGACGAAAAGCATTATTCGAGAATTTTCATATTGAATTTTCATTTACATCGCAAAATTAAATAATTGCCAACACTATGAGTATAAACAATCCGCTAAAAAATCTGGAAAAATAGATAGATAGAAGATAGAAGATTGATAGAAGATGCCCAAAAATCCACACCAGTTTCAAAGTTACAACATTAAGAAAGTTATTATACAGGGTGATTTAAAGTAACGCATAAAGTTCGTAATTGTTTTATTTTTCAAAAATAAGAAAAATGCGAAATCAGGTAACCTAGCATTTTAATTGAGCTCAAATTTGGCCCAATTGGATCAATCATGGCGGCCAATATGGCGGCGCCATGACGTCGTCATAAATTTTTTTAATTGAAATGTTAGCATTTTTTTGTATAATTAGAAACTCTTCTAATAGGCCTTTAGATCTATGCTATTTATTTTGAATCAAGGTGAACCAAACGCAAAAAACAAATTTTTAAAATTTTTATAATAAAATACATATTACATTTTTTTCGTGTTTGCCTCATCCACATTTAAAATAAATAGTACAGTTCTAAAGTCCTATTAGTAAAGCTTCTAATTATAAAAAAATCGTATTATTCCAATTAAAAAAATTCTGAGGCGCCGCCATATTAGCCGCCATGGCTGATCTACTTACGTCAAATTTGAGGCCAACTGAAATAAGTTACCTTTTTTTGAATTTTTTTGATTTTTGAAAAATAAAAAACATATAAATTTTGTACGCCACTTATAAAATAATGATTTCCATGATTCAGCACAGTTGTAAAGGCCTATTAGCAGGGCTTCTAATTATCAAAGAAAAATGATATCGTTTCATTTAAAAAAAATCTGTGATGACGTCATGGCACCGCCATATTGGTCGCCATGACTGATCCAGTTATGTCAAATTTGAGCTAGATTAAAATGCTAAGTTCCCTGTTTTTGCTTTTTTGAAAAACAAAAAAATTACGAATTTTATGCGTTACTTTAAACTCACTCTGTATATTTAGAATTCGAAGAAAAAAAATGGACTAATGTTAGAAGAATTCAAATTGATGAAAAGTACAATTAAAAGTATTAAACGCTGAGTTAACTAAAAATCAGTTCAGTGCTGCTATGGACGTTTATTTAGTTAACTGATAAATCTTGCTTTTGTGTTCAACAATGTTTCATAATTTAGTACGATAATTATTATTTCGAAGATCAATAACTTCATTGTTATGTGGCATTGCAAAAATTTGCCCGTTTTTTCCGTCTTTATCTCATCTCTGTCACCCATACCATCATCCAATCATTGTGCTCTTTTAAAAATTACTACCAAAGTATTTTTAATTTTTATGCGTTAGCAAGAACGAAAAATCTTATTATTATACCGGAGATGTATTTAATTTTATTTTGTTAAAAATATTTTTGCAGCAATCGAATTAATTTTTTCATTATACAGGGTGTATCTGAAATACGTGTCTTAATTTTAACAGGTAACAAAGTACTTAAAATTTAGAAAAAGATAATATACTGAAACGTTTACCTGCCTACGGGTACAAAAATAATAGAGCCGAACTATTTTCTTTGTGATAGAAACTGAAAATTCAAACAATTTAAAACAACAATGAAAATTGTTGCTATAAACACAATCTAGTTATTAAACACTAACCGGCTTGTTTGCACAAAAAGAATGAAGAAAACTGTGAAAATTATAAATAAGAATTTTGCAAAATTTTATATACAGGGTGCTCAAAAACTGGCGCACCAACTCAGTGGTACATTATTGAGAAGCAAGTGCAGATTACGGGAAAAATGTTGAAAAAATTCCTAAAGTCATATTTTAAAAAATCTGGAGTTACAAACTTATTGTGTTAACTTCTTTAGTTTTCATTATTTTTTTATATTTCTGTTTCATACCAGGTAATCGTTCCGTAACAAAACGATGAATAATTATTTTTAAATTTACTATCAGATTTTAGCAGTTTTTTTAATTTAAAAAAGTAAAATTTATCAAAAAAATCACAATGTGTAGATGTGCCAACACTGGGAATTATTTCCTAGGAAACCGTTTCAAAAATAATTTATTTTTATTGTTGCTCAAATTCTATTGCGATCATAACTGTTAGACAACGTTGCCACATATCATTTATCTAAAATCCGTTATTTATCAATAACTTTAATACAAAGAATTTTTTTACTATTTTTAAATTTATATGTAACCAGTTCTCTACCACACACCATTGAGTTGGTGCGCCAGTTTTTGAGCACGCTGTAGAAAAGTTGTTGTATTTGATGAGGGTAAAATTAACACACGCATTTCTGATACACTCTGTATAAATCAAGAGTAACGCAATTTCTCATCGATCAGTTTTCAAATTGTTTACTTTTTGTGCTAAGCCCTATTTAAGCGGAACCCAAGGTACGGCTTAGTTTAAACCAAACTTTCGACAATTTTACGCTGCATTGTTCAATTGAGACACTTAAGCAGAGCTTATATTTTAAACCACACCGGTTAAAATGCGATGAAATTGCAAGTTGCTCCTCTGCAATTTTGACCAATCGTCCCTTCAATTACCAACCCTCGTCACGTCCCGTAATCTCGCAGCTTCCCTCCGACGAACATTACAAATTACATGTCGTAATTCCCGCATCGAAAGTAAAAAAAACTCAACTCGTTTAACTTACTTACTTTCTTTAGTTGTGTCTAAGCTCCGGCGAACAACATGGCCGCGAAGTTGGTTTTCTTCTAGGCCGGGACGATCCCGCGGGAACACAAAACACTACACTCCGCCACTGGACAAAGCACGGATATCATTCTCTCGACACTGGGATAAACAGGAATGTAGGCGACGATAAACAACCTGAAACAAAAACAACAATTATGGAGATGGAGTAAACATGGTTAGGAGTTAAGGTATAGCGAGGTAAAGAAGAAAGGGATTAAAATAGGACAAGAATGTGGATTAAACTATACAAAGGGTTGGGGGTGGAAGGTGATTTTATCGGGCTGGGTGATACAAGTGAACAAGTTTCCGTTTTCTGGGTTTTTATTGAATGGAAGTTTGTAACTCGATTTTCTCGGACCTTTTGTTCTAGTTGGAAATAAAGATCCAAAAATGAAATGGCTGGAAAAAATTATTTACAAGTCGAGTTAGCAAAAAGTTAGAATAACATACACTAAAGAACTTTCACGGACTAATATACAGGCTGTATCAGAAATACCTATCTTAATTTTAATAGGTAACAGAGCTCAACAAATAAAACATCTTTTCTATTTGTTATTTTTCAATAAAAAATTCACAAATTTATTTAAAATTTGGAAAAAGATAACATACTAAAACGTGTACCCGCTAACGGGTACAAATATAAAAGAGCCGAACTATTTTCCTTGTGATAGAAACGGACAATTTAAACAATTTAAAACAACAATGAAAATTATTTGAGGAAAACAGTGAAAATTATAAACGCACGTATTTCTGATACACCCTGTATAAGATCAAAAAAATAATACAAAACCGGACACTATTATTGGCATAGCAAACCACAATAAATACCAAATAACGATTGTAAAATTGACCCTAAAACATTAAACGTAATGTATCAAACATTCAAAAACAAAAAGCTTTCGACTAAAAATTAGAAGATTTTAAAATTCACCTTGTAATTTTCAAAAGAATATTAAAAAAATTGTATCGGAAACCTGAAAGAATAAAAACTATTGATAAGAACATAAAATGAAAATACTGAACAAATTAAGAAAAAAGGTAGCGTTATCTGACTAACCAGATTTTTCAAGCCTATCTAAATCTTTATACTTCTGTTTTTCAAGGCTTTTTTGCCATATTCCAATCTTTAACTTTTTATTACTCAGGAAATTTTTTAAAGTGTACCTTTCTATATTTCCGCTTTCATATTATTTAGTGTTTCAACTTTCAATCCATTTTTTCAGTTTACATCTCAATCTTCATATCCTCATATTATTCACTCTATCAATTTTTATACATTTTTAAAAGACTAATAAAATTCAGAATAAGTTTGCAAGCATATTTCAAACATTAGATTTTTCAACATTTTAGCCAATAAATAAAAAAAATAACAAAAATGTATCGCATTTAATCCTGATATAAACCATACAACGTTTGTTGGAAGAATTATAGTTGTTATGCTCGTGTTATGAGTTTACATCAACATTAAGGCGATTATTTTTTCCAAGTCTTTACAGCTTTGATGTTCTTAAACCTACGACCTCTAATCCTATCAAGAATGGAAAATAAATAACGAGACAACATAATTAAAACAAGCAAGTTAAAAGAACATATTGGCTGTTTCAAAACTATAACAACGCCTACGTCGCATTTTACCAAATTATTTTTTTTTTAAAAGACTGATAAAATTGTAAAATAGTTATTAATGACTAGATCTCTCATTGACACTATAAATTACATTAGCTATTATTTTTTTGATGTGCACGAATACTTACAGCTAATGTTGAGAGAAATGCGACGTTAGCGTTTTTATAGTTTTGAAACAGCTAATACCTCGTTTTATTTAAGAAAAATGAGGGTTAAGTTATAGCTAATAGTTATTTTTTTACGACAAGTGAAATAAACTATTTTTAGCGAAATAATTCTTTTCACTGTTTCATGCATAATTTTATTCAATTTTGACGAGAATTTTCCCTAAATTGTTCCTTTGGAAATAGAAATTATGAATAGGGTTAAAAAAGAATTGTGGTTTCGTGTCAGTCAGAAGAGTCATTATAAGTATTGTTTATAATAGAATGGATTAAATTAAAATCTACTAATTAAATAATTATTAATAATACGAGAGCGAAAACACAAGGTTAAAGTTCGAGGATTGTCGTTATGCAACGAGCGTATGCGAGTTGCATATCTAAACACTCGAGAACTTTAAACGTTTTCGTATGAATTTTATTCAAAATTGTTTTTGTTGGAACATTTTAATTTAAAACACGTTGCTATGGGAAGTTGGGAAGCATGTTTTATAATAGTGAAAACATTAATTTAAAACGTGTTGCTATGCGAAACGTGTTTTAAAATAGCGAAAACACGTTGCTATGGGAAACGTGTTTTAAAATAGTGTTTATAAAATTCAAACGTTCTCCGAAATTGAAATTCATTCAGTGAAAACGGAAGTATAGATTATATAAATCAAAATCAAGTAATAGAAAAGAAAGAATTAGAAAAAACCCAAACATTCTCTAAATAATCAAAAAAAAATATTTTTTAATGATATATATTTTATATTTTATGTATTTTATGTATTTTATGTATTTTATATATTTTATATATTTTATATTTTATATTTTACATTTTATATTTTAAATTTTAAAGATAGTTAAACTAGTGTTTATAAAATTCAAACGTTCTCCGAAATTAAAATTCATTCAATGAAAACAGAAGTATAGATTATATAAATCAAAATCAAGTAATAGAAAAGGAAGAATTAGAAAAAACCCAAACATTCTCTAAATAATCAAAAAAGATATTTTTTAATGATATATATTTTATATTTTATATATTTTATATATTTTATATATTTTATATATTTTATATATTTTATATATTTTATATATTTCATATATTTTATATATTTTATATATTTTATATATTTTATATATTTTATATATTTTATATATTTTATATATTTTATATATTTTATATATTTTATATATTTTATATATTTTATATATTTTATATATTTTATATATTTTATATATTTTATATATTTTATATATTTTATATATTTTATATATTTTATATATTTTATATATTTTATATATTTTATATATTTTATATATTTTATATATTTTATATATTTTATATTTTATATTTTATATTTTATATTTTATATTTTATATTTTATATTTTATATTTTATATTTTATATTTTATATTTTATATTTTATATTTTATATTTTATATTTTATATTTTATATTTTATATTTTATATTTTATATTTTATATTTTATATTTTATATTTTATATTTTATATTTTATATTTTATATTTTACATTTTATATTATTAAATTTTAAAGATAGTTAAACTAAAAAACTGAGGAACTACAACAGTTCAGGTCAACACGTTAACTACTCGTATATCTAATAAAAGACGCGTAAAATTGTTTAGATAGCCTATAAAACTCAAAAATTAACAGATCAGGCTTTAAAGGCTGGGTTTGTGATATTTCAGGATTGTGAAACAAAAATTCTGAAAAATCGAAACTTCAAGATTGGAAACGAAGTTTTGATTGGCCTTTTAAAACAGTTACGTTTAAAGTCATGATACGAAATTAAAAGCCACAATTTCTTGACTTTGTCGTCTATTTTCGGCTCCTATTTAATATTTCATGTCTTCATTACTCTACTACAAAATCAACTCCCATCCATCTCTGCCGTCCTTGTCTCACGACAAGACAACTCCATTTATTCCAATTAATCAAAACATTTTGTTGTCGTTCTAACCTCCGACCAGGTTAAATTAATTTCGTGTAAAAGCTCGTCTATTCGGCAATAATCCGATTTGACTCAACGAATTTTTAGACACATTGCCCCACTTTAAGCCGGAATATTATTATAATATAATGTCTCGAAAGTGGAGGAAAATACTCCCTTTCATCACAATTAGATAAAGAATTTCTCGAGGAATGGTGTAACGCGATTAGGAAAGTCGGAGCAACTCGATCCGAGAATTAATCGAAACGGTGATCGAAACAACGGGAAAAGTTTCAAATTGGGCTCCTCACTGTTTATATCAATTTTTCAACGGGAAAATAGGTGGGTGTTTGATCTAACAACACGATAAATCAACACAAAGGATCGGATATCGCATCTTCCTGTTATCAAAACACGGGATGTGTATTTGGTTAAGTTCATCTCAGTCAACAGACACATCTTTATTATAAACTTGGCCATCGGCCAATTGGATTATTTTAGCCAACATCCAAGCTCTAAACCAACAATGAAAAATTAGCGTTCCCAACCTCTCTGGGGACGCCCTCGTGCATTATTTGTCAATTTCGATGTTTACGGAGAGACATGAGAGCTGCTGCATAATTTATTCTATTTTGTTGATGGCTGCTGCTATTGAGATATGGATCTGATTATTGGGAAGGAGAATGACACGAGGATAGTGTGACCTTAAAAGGGACGCTTTAGGGGTGACCTGATACTAAAAATAAAAGAGATGATTGGGAAGTTTGATTGGCCGATACTTTCGATTTTATTTATTATAAATACGAATGGATTTTCGGTGATTACCCCAAAGTGGCATTTCTCGTTATGTTTATTTCATTCTGTCCCTCGAATGACCAAAACTTATCAAGAATTTAAGTTACCACAAAAACGTGTTCTCCCTTTGGAAAAACCACCGCCAAAGCTATTTTAAGTTCTGCGTTTAGATATCTTGCTTTTTACTTCTATATTCTAATCTACTCCACAATTTTCTACTCGTATTAGTCTTTTAATTAGGGCAGTCAACAAATTAATTTCAAGACCGAAAAAAATCTTTGCACTTCCGGGACTAAAGTTGTAAACAGACTGTAAACAGGGACTAAAGTAAGTCATTTGTTCTATAAGAAATAAATAAACTACCTATCGGGTTTAATCTATAATTAATTCCTAGGGACTAAATAACCCACTTTAGTCCCTGTAAACAAGAACTAAACTATCAATTTTAGTCCGGGACTTTACAGGAACTCTACTTTACAGGAATTTTCTACTCGTATTAGTCTTTTAATTAGGGCAGTCAACAAATAAATTTCAAGACCGAAAAAAATCTTTGCACTTCCGGGACTAAAGTTGTAAACAGACTGTAAACAGGGACTAAAGTAAGTCATTTGTTCTATAAGAAATAAATGAACTACCTATCGGGTTTAATCTATAATTAATTCCTAGGGACTAAATAACCCACTTTAGTCCCTGTAAACAAGAACTAAACTATCAATTTTAGTCCGGGACTTTACAGGAACTCTACTTTACAGGAATTTTCTACTCGTATTAGTCTTTTAATTAGGGCAGTCAACAAATAAATTTCAAGACCGAAAAAAATCTTTGCACTTCCGGGACTAAAGTTGACACTTTAGTCCCTGTTTACAGTTATATCAACTTTAGTCCCGGACTTTACAGAAACTAAAGTGAGTCATTTATATACGTAAGGAATAAATAAACTCTCTAGGGGGTTCAGTCTATATTTAATCTCCAGGGACTACATTGCCCACTTTAGTCCCTCTAGACAGAAACTAAAGCATAGATTTTAGTCTCGGAAGTACCAAAAAATAAATAACTTTGAAGAGCAAAAAATAGTGTATAAACCTCGAGACCAAAGTGAAAATCTGAAAATTTGTATACAACCATAACCTCTTACATCCTGCTCAATAAAAATATTTTCACGATGGTGACACTTCCGGTTGTACCGGAAGTCGCTATCAACTTCCTTATTTTAAATGAAAAGCAAGATTTTTTAATGCGTCTTTGGATTACTAGCGTCATTTTAAGGTAGTTTTCATAAACTTTCCCTTTATCTAAATTTAGACGTTTACGAAATATAGGGATTTTAATTTTTTTGGACTTACACCTTCCAGTTCAAAAATGGATAACTCTGCCATTTTTAATAATTTGGAAATATTTTTTAGCTCATTTGAAAGAGGAAGCCTAGATCTTTCTTTCGGTGTTTACAAATTTCTAAAAAAGAATAACAAACCCCAAATGTTTAAAGTTAAGTTTGAAGAACTTTAAGCACTTATAACAAAAATTTTTCAAATGAAATGTCAAAAGTTTTATTTCATTAAATCGTAGAAAATATAATTCTGCATCGAACTGTATTAGCATTCCCTATACTTTTGATTAATAGTTTTTAAGTTACAATAAGAGATTGAAAAATTCATTAGCCACTGGCCTTTTCTCAATGGTTATCATAGAAACGAGAGAAATTAAAGTTTTTTAAAGCCAAATTCAATGAATTTATTTTGTTTTCACAGGACGGACAACACAATTGTGAACAAAATATGTCGTTTGTTTCATAAGAAATGTTTTTATGGCAAACTGCAAAAATAGCTATGGTTAGTAAAAAATTTTCTACAATGTCTAAAAACCAAAATAACTTAAAAAATTATCACAGATTGGTATAGGGAATGCTAATACAGATCGATGCAGAAAAGAATTCTCCTCCATCTAGTAAAATAAAAATTGGGACATCCTATTTGAAAAAAATAAGTTATGGGTACTTGAAGTTGTCCAAACTTAACCTTAAAACTTTTGGATTTATTAACTTCTTTTCCAAGTTTGAACACACTGGAGAACAGATATAGGCTTTCTCTTTTAATTCTCCAAATATGATTTCGAAATCTCTAAAACTAAGAGAGTTACCGATTTTTTAAGTGACAGGTGCAAATCCAAAAATTTTCAAAAAATCTTAAATATCTCGAAAACGGTTAAACTTAGGTATAGGGAAAGCTGATAAAAACGGCCTTAAAATAAGTCAACTAATCCAAAATCGCAGTGAAAAACATAACTTTCCATTTAAAATAAGAAAGTTGATAGCGACTTCGGATATAACCGAAAGTGTCGCCATTTTGAAAATATTTTCATTGAGCAGAATTCAACGGTTTATGGCCGAGTACCAACTTTCAAATAAATATCTTTATTAGAACTTTTAATACTTCTAATGTGGGGTTTAGACGAAACACCCTGTATAATAATCAATTTCCTCAAAGAACCATTAAAATTTTTTACTTTTTATTTTGGGTTTCATTTCAGCTTTTTCAAGATTTCACACTTTTTTTTCTTTTTATTTCCTTAGTTTTTTTAATTGTTCAGTCGTTGATTTTCTGAACACCTGAACAACAGATCTTAACCTTTCAGTTGTTCAGTTTTCGATTCCAGATTCTTAAATTAATTTTTATTAAAGCTTCAAGAAAATTTTCGCCCTCTTTCTCCCAGCGTTCATTACGTCAATAATCAACTGCCATAATTTCCAATCCGAAAAAAATCATCCCCCAATCCCAGACGAGACAGTGACCCACTTCTGGCAGAGACAACCAATCCAATAGATAGATAAAGTTAGTAAAAGGCGGGACTTGGGTGAAAAATCGCTTTTTATTCGTCTGCGAGGGTCGATAGAGCAGTTAATTATTAAAATGTACCTTGACTACAAACAAAATTAATTTAAACTCGTGTCAAAATAACAATTCAAATTCATTGTGACAGAGATAAAATCACGTTTCTCGAATTGTGACATTAACAAGGCCCTGGAAGATGATTGGTGGAGTCTTGTCGGACAAAAGGGCCGTTTGTTTTCGAATTAAACGTCACTAAATTTTTTCCAATTTTACGCCAAGGCGAACGAACTCGCATACATCATCATACGTGCCTCGAATTGGAAAAAATGCAAACGAAGAAATCAATAATTGATTCGTTCGGATGGAAAAACGGTGTAGAAACCTAATTAATATAGCGCACAAAGGCGGTAATTAAAACGATATCAGGTGTCGAAATTCACTCTTGACATGATAATATATTTATAATCTGTGGTGTAATTTCTTTCGTTTGTTTGCGTTCGCGGATCGATAGAGAATGTAATTAGGTGTAATCGAGATAAAACATATTATTACCGTGTTGTTGCGCATTTTTCCAACTTTCAATCATTTTTTTTCGGTGTTAAAATGACAGTTAGAAAACATAGGGAAGCTGATATTTCCACAAAAAGTACATCAAGTTTTTCGCTATTCGAGCAAGTAAGCTAAGCTGTCATTCACGTCGAGAGCGAATGCAAATAAAAAGGCTGTGGGGTTTGGACAAGTGGAAAATGCATTAATCAAAGTCCCCGTTTTTATTCATTTTACACATATGTATACAAGGCGCGTTTTAGCCCCAAATCAAAAATAAAAAATATATAAGGACTTCATATATCTAACTGGATTTACAGCTCCTGTCATTTCTGACATTTTATCTCTTATTCATAATATTTAAACATCTCATTTTTCCAACTGTTTCTCAAGCCACCAAGTTTCTGTCACTACAACACTTTTCACTCAAATACAAATTTTCCAAGAATTTTTTTTAAGAATCTACCTTAAAACATTCAAGAATATTGTTTTCAGTATCAAGTTTTACTGGCAAGTTCTTCAGAATTATTATCTTTATATGTACTTCTAATCTTTATATCAACTTACAAGCAGGTTTTCTATCTTTAATTTTTTCTTTAAATTTGTAATTTTTCAACATCACACTTTTTACTTTATGTAGCTTTAAAAACTTTTCAACAATACATAAAACTGTGTGTTGGACCTTTATCTTATCAAATATCATATTTTCTAGTCTGAATCTTTGTTTAATCTTTACAATATATTTTTTTAGTCTTTAGATACTTTTCAATCCTTCCCTTTTTTTTTGAAACCACTAATCTTTAAATTAAAATATTAATATTTAAAGTTTTACTTTACTTTTTACAATCACATTCAAAATTTTATTCTTTCAGAACTAACCTTATAGAAGTAGGTAAGTAGTAATGCATGTATGATCTGGACCACATTTTTAGGCACGGGGCGGAGCCTGAGTGTGGTGGGGGTTGGATGTAGGCGGGGCAACGACCATGAACATTAAAGTATTACCATATTTTTGCCTCTTTTTTAATCATGTACCTATCAGGTTTTAAAAGATTTCCATCTTGTTTTTCAATCTTTGTATTTATATTTTCCTATTTTCAGTCGTTAAGTTTTTCAGGTTTTTTTTTCAACTTACAACCTCTCGAATACTCTCGAATACTTCTTTCTATGCTCCACAGTTTTGTTACAGTATATCTTCTTTCGTATATCTTCATCTTTTCTTTTTAAAATCTTTAGAATTTTTAATCATTTTTCAATCTTTTAATCTCCTTTCATTTTTTATCATAATCAAAGTACTTTCGGAAACACATGCACAATACAGGGTGACCCAGAGGTGCGTAATAATCGGTCTATAACTTTTTTATTATTTGAAATATTCATGCTGTTTTTATTATCCGATAGATCGACTTAAAGTCCACAAACTAAAAATATTTTTATTGTACACAGGGTGTTGTATACAGGGTGGTAAACCAAAGTTACATTTTTTTAAACGGAACACCCTATTATTGGAGTCTACCCAAAAAATAATGTAACTTTATATAAACTGTTATAAGTCTATCTCATTTCGTTTCGAAATTATTCAACTTTATGTTATAATAAAGACCAATTTTTGAAAAATTACTGTGAAGTCGCCTATAAATATTTTCCAAAAAATTTGCAATAAATAAACTTAGAATAACCTGTAGTTTTAGCAATAGTCAACTTTTACTTGAAACATGCAATTAATGTACAGGCTGTGCAAAAACGCAAAAAGTTAAATAACTCTTTTTTTTCAAATGGAACACCATGTATTTCTTTACACGTATCAATAGCATTTTTCATAAGCTTTCTAATAATATGCGGTTTGTACAGCAAATTTGAAATATTTCTTAGTGTTAAAAATTTTTTTTTCTTTTTTTATTTCTTTTATTATTAATTTTTGACAAGCAAAATTCATTTACGTACCAAGTAGATTACTAATATAAATAATCACATTAGTACATATCAAAAAATAAATTACCATTTGACATCTAGGATAACAAGTTTTCCTATAATAAAATATTTTCTTGAAAAATCTCGAGAAATATTTTAAATTTGCTATGCAAACTTCATACCATTAGAAAGCTTATCAAAAATGCTATAGACACATAAAAAATATAAGGTGTTTCATTTGAAAAAAATGAGTTATTCAACTTTTTGCGTTTTGGCACACTCTGTATATTATCTGCGTGCTTTAACAAAAAGTCGCCTATTTGCTAAAAACTAGCAGGTATACTAAATTTTTTGTTGTAAATTTGCCGAAAAATATTCATAGGCGACTTTGCTGTGATTTTTCAAAAATTGATCTTTTTTATAGCAAAAAGTTGAATAATTCCAAAACGAAAAAAGATAGACCCATAATAGTTTATATAAAGTTACATTATTTTTTTGCGTAGATTCCAATTATGCAAAAATATATAGAGTGTTCCATTAAAAAAATATAACTTTGGTTCACCACCCTGTATACAACACACTGTGCATAATAAAAATATTTTTAGTTTGTGGATTTTAGGTCGATCTATTGGATAATAAAAAGTTATAGACCGATTACACACCTTGGGTCACGCTGTATATTTTTCAGCATTGCAGTCATTGCATTTCTCCATAAAAATTTAAAGTTTTAATGTGACTGAAAACTTCGAGTTTAAGATAATCCAAACATTACATCTCAGCCTTCTTTACAAGTTTTAGGCTGCAATTAAGTAAATGAAATTACATTAAACAGTGAAAGAATTAAGAATTAGTCCAGAAACACGATTATCTCCCTTCGAATAAAAAACACAATTTCAGTCAAATAAGATAATCGTCTTAATTGCTTTCATCTCATTACTTCAAGCAGCTCGTTTTAATAATTAAATTAAGCCAATTTTTCGAAATTTATTTCCGCAAGAAATGTCGATTCCCCTCTCAAATTCTCCCACAGTTACAAGTCAAACTTCTCAAACTCGAGCAGAACACAATTCAATATTCGACTAATGATACAAGTATTTTAGCACAATATGTTAAACGTCGAGCGAACAATTAATTCCTACGGTTACTGAAATTCCAATTAATTAATAAAATTATACGATTCGTGATAAGCTCCTAACGTCCCATTTATCACAAATAAGATAACAAAATCGATATTTTCGCCAAAATAAAAACTAGTAATAATAATAATAAATCTCTGCAAAATTCCTCCATAAATATCCATTACTGTCACACTGCGAAAATAATGACTACACATCTAATTAACTCGCCGAAATTTATTTCCCCACCCTTAGCTATCAATTTAATACGAACCTGGAAGAGGGATTATTGAAGGAAAAACGACACAAAACCACTAATTACACAAATATACAAGCACAGGAAATAACGTGATAGCGAAACTCGAACGCACTGATAAAGCGCCGATTAAGCGACCGCGAAATGAACAAGTGTGCGTTGGAGACGCGTCGAGTTGGCATCGGGACGCGTGCACGACTGTCGACGCCGCCTCCACGGGACGGCGGCGGCGGCGAGCACGCAGGACGACGCTCCCGAAACGGGTCAAGAAACAAAAACCAAATTTTCATTTGCCATTTTTACAAAACGTCAAGTAATTAACCAACTCGGCTTCGGCTCGTTTACCAAACGGAAACACAATTTTTATTTTTAATTAATAATTAGCGTTTCTTATTTTTCCAAATGCAAATTATCGTCTGCATTTAAATGTCAATTGATGTTTAATTAATAAATATCGATTAGTGCACTCCAGAAAACAAGTTAATTAAAGCATCCCACACTAGTTTTTTTAGCCGGAATGAATATTTTTCCAATTCTGTTGGAAAGAGTGCATTATCTAACATTTTTTGCTAGTGCTGTTCTCCTTTATGGGCATTTTTATTCCATTAAGGTTGTGTTAAATTGAGCGGAAAAGGGTAGCCGGTAATAAAACACTAACTCATCTATTATTTCCATATAATATGGGCAAATTTAATGCCTCTTATATCATAAATTCTGGCCATTTTTGAATCCTATCATTGAGTTTCCGGTTCATAGAGCCTTTTTCCGGACTAATTAAATAGCAATCCTCGTTACCTAACTAACCCTTTAAAATTTTCATCCGAATCGATTTAGTAAACACACCGGGGCATTTTAAATGTTGTGACGTATTCAACAAGAGAATAAATTTACTTGAAAATTGGTCAAAGTTATTTATTATTCAAAGGCTGTGTTTGTGACGGTTAATGGATTAATTAATACAAACAGTTTTTTCGACGCTGTCACCGGTATTACAAAACCCTAATTGAGTTTATTGATTTTGACGATTATCGCTAAAAGTCTGAATTTAGAGGCAGAAAATTTCACTAAATCGCTTCATTCTATGCCTTCCTAAGACCACGCCAACTCTATTCATTGCAAGAAAGGAACTAAGAAAACGCGCTTCTAAAGAAGTTTTAATACATACAACGAGCACAAACATTTGGGTTTTTTCCTCTTCAGGTTGGCACACTTAGGATAAATTACCAAACTGCGAAATACAGGATGACCCAACCTGTGTATTTTAAAGTGACGACTTTTTTTACAAATTGAATTGTAAATCAAATAGTTATTAAGTTATTAATAATACGAGTGCGAAAACACAAGTTTAAAGTTCGAGAGCTGTTTTATGCAACGAGCGCAAGCGAGTTGCATACCTAGGCACCCGAAAACTTTAAGCGTTTTCGAGTAAGTATTATTCAATTTTTTTTTGTTGGAATATTTTAATTTAAAACATGTTGCTATGGAAAGCGTGTTTTAAAATTGTAAAAATTTCCGGTTTTTCTCCTATGTAAGACAGTTTTGACAACTGTTTGGCATTTCTCAGTACGAAACGTCAGATTATTTTAAAGAGATTTAAAGCTATTTTAAGCCTTGTTGAGTCTAATTCGAGGAATAAAATATTGTATTCAACTCGTTTTCATGTAAATCGGTTCATATATTTCACCTCGTGGATGATAAACCACTCGTTTTCACTCGTGGAATAAAACTTCCAATTTACACTCAAACTCGTTAAATAAATAACTATTAAAATACGTTGCTATGGGAAGCGTGTTTTAAAATAGTGTTATAATCTAGGATTCAGTTTTGAAAACTGTTTGGCATTTCTCAGTACGAAACGTCAGATTATTTTTAACAGATTTAAAGCTATTTTAAGCCTTGTTGAGTCTAATTCGAGGAATAAAATATTGTATTCAACTCGTTTTCGTGTAAATCGGTTCATATATTTCACCTCGTGGATGATAAACCACTCGTTTTCACTCGTGGAATAAAACTTCCGATTTACACTCAAACTCGTTAAATAAATAACTATTAAAATACGTTGCTATGGGTAGCGTGTTTTAAAATAGTGAAAGCATGTTGATATGGGAAACGTGTTTTAAAATATTGTTATAATCTAGGATTCAGTTTTGACAACTGTTTGGCATTTCTCAGTACGAAACGTCAGATTATTTTTAACAAATTTAAAGCTATTTTAAGCCTTGTTGAGTCTAATTCGAGGAATAAAATATTGTATTCAACTCGTTTTCGTGTAAATCGGTTCATATATTTCACCTCGTGGATGATAAACCACTCGTTTTCACTCGTGGAATAAAACTTCCGATTTACACTCAAACTCGTTAAATAAATAACTATTAAAATACGTTACTATGGGAAGCGTGTTTTAAAATAGTGAAAACATGTTGATATGGGAAATGTGTTTTAAAATAGTGTTATAATATAGGATTCAGTTTTGACAACTGTTTGGCATTTCTCAGTACGAAGCGTCAGATTATTTTAAACAGATTTAAAGCTATTTTAAGCCTTGTTGAATCTAATTCGAGGAATAAAATATTGTATTCAACTCGTTTTCGTGTTAATCGGTTCATATATTTCACCTAGTGGATGATAAACCACTCGCTTTCACTCGTGGAATAAAACTTCCGATTTACACTCAAACTCGTTAAATAAATAACTATTAAAATACGTTGCTATGGGTAGCGTGTTTTAAAATAGTGAAAGCATGTTGATATGGGAAACGTGTTTTAAAATAGTGTTATAATATAGGATTCAGTTTTGACAACTGTTTGGCATTTCTCAGTACGAAGCGTCAGATTATTTTAAACAGATTTAAAGCTATTTTAAGCCTTGTTGAGTCTAATTGAAGGAATAAAATATTGTATTCAACTCGTTTTCGTGTTAATCGGTTCATATATTTCACCTCGTGGATGATAAACCACTCGCTTTCACTCGTGGAATAAAACTTCCGATTTACACTCAAACTCGTTAAATAAATAACTATTAAAATATGTTGCTATGGGTAGCGTGTTTTAAAATAGTGAAAGCATGTTGATATGGGAAACGTGTTTTAAAATAGTGTTATAATATAGGATTCAGTTTTGACAACTGTTTGGCATTTCTCAGTACGAAGCGTCAGATTATTTTAAACAGATTTAAAGCTATTTTAAGCCTTGTTGAGTCTAATTGAAGGAATAAAATATTGTATTCAACTCGTTTTCGTGTTAATCGGTTCATATATTTCACCTCGTGGATGATAAACCACTCGCTTTCACTCGTGGAATAAAACTTCCGATTTACACTCAAACTCGTTAAATAAATAACTATTAAAATATGTTGCTATGGGAAGCGTGTTTTAAAATAGTGAAAGCATGTTGATATGTAAAACGTGTTTTAAAATAGTGTTATAATCTAGGGTTCAGATATTAAAAAGAATGCTTAAAATGTTACTAACAAAAAAAGTTAAAAAGACATAAGAACAAAAAACTGAAAATCTCCTGAAATTACAAAAAAAAAAAGTTTTAGCGAGTTTTCAGGTTGTCACGAATTATTTTCAGGGCCACAACTGTCTCCAAAATAGCAACTTTCCTAATTAACTACCCTCAAAATCCTGGGATTAATTTTAAACTAATTTGTCAGTCACGAGTCCATCAATCTTCCAGCGACCAATTTATTTAATTAATTTACAACTGACTGAATCCTCCACTCGTTATAATTCTCCAGAAAACATACAAAGAAATGATTCGGAGTTCGAGCCATAAAACGGAACTGAACATGACCTGAATGTGTAACTTTTCCTTTTCCCGAATTCGATTCCGCTTTGTCTTGAACCCTCGTTGCATATGCGAATAAATTAATACACAGAGCGTGTCGAGAGGGTTGAAGTGGGCGGGAATGACGACGCTACAACGGAATCATTAAGATTGAGTATTTGAGATTTTTTACGAGATTATGATAAATTCGAAAGCGTCTTTAAAATTGCTCGGTGTGAGGAAAAGTTTCTGATGGATTAATTGGCCCGAGGGGGTCATTAGTTAAGACGCAGACATGATAATTCGCCTTTTTTTTATAAAAATTTAACTAGTTTCAAAATTATACAGGCTGATTCTTTTGCTCCTATTTTATCCAAAAAATAATAGTTCGGTAAAATGCGATTTTTGCACTTCTATAGTTATGAAATAGAGTAGCTACATTAGAAGCTGAAAAGTTTCCAATATAGGTTTACGGAGGACTATAACTTAGGAGACGAATCGAAGGATGTTCTGAATCCAAAAGAATAGTACGGTAGAAAAAAAATGAGGGCGCTTCGAGCGTTGTATCATCTCGGTGCCAAATCGTTTTAAATTAGTTAAAATCCAACCAATTCACTAATTACTTGAAAAAAAAATGAACAAATTTAATGTTGTCTTTTAAACTCATAATAGACTGAAAAAAACTGATGAATTAAATTTTCATGAAAATATGAGATGCTGTGATTACGGCTAAAGATACAAGACAAATGTTACGAAAAAATTTGTAGAAAATTAAATTTCCTTTAAAAAAGTCCAGACCATAATCTCTATCATCAACGGTTAAGACCCCAAAGACATTAAAGCCACGGATTCGTTTCCTTTTACTCGTGGCCAAGTAACGAAAAGTTAATTTACGTGTACAGGGTGTTGCATTTTGGATGTCCGAATAGGGGATCTTCGAAACTAAGAGGTTTAGAGAAAAACGAGTGACACATTATAAAGTCCGTTTTTTTGAGAGAATAATTTTGGTCAAAACCGCATCTTGCTATCGTCTTTTGTTTTTGACTTATAAACAAAAGTTGACATTTTAGTGAAATCTGAAAAAATTCATGTCTTCCTTATTATACAAGAAACACATTTGAAACAAAGACATTATACAGGTACTTTTTCAGAGAATCTAATAATGTTATCAGCGATTTTATTTAATCATTCGTTTAGCTGTAATAACATAAAGTTGTATTTTTTTAAATAAGAATCATAGTTAGCTATGACATTTTCGAAAAGCTTATTTTTTCTGAACTCAAAACAATATAAATATAGTTTGATATTTTTATATATTTTTGATAAAAATGTATTTAAAATATTTGGAAGTAGTTGGCCATGGAAAAATTATTTCACATAAAAGATGAAAATAATTCAGTGAAAGGTTATTAAACTAAAAAATGTGAAATTATAAAAATTTGCTATGTTAAAGTAATTTTCAATTGAACAAATATACGATTCTCCCTAATTTTAATTACATAAAAAATGTACAGAAAATTGCAAACGATGTGTCACTACCATTTGATGACACTTTTTATGATTTAGTGAAGTGCAATGGAAGTGACGTTAATAATGTTTTGTATTTTTTTACCGCAGATGGAATTTGATATTGGTGTTTGGATTGACATTTTTTTGTAAAATAAAATGTTATTGACAGGCATTCATACAATTAATAAAATTTTTCTTCTTCCAACATTTCTTGTTTAAAATTGGAAAATAGAATGACAATGTAAGCTTGCTAATTTAAATATAAAAATAAATAATTTTTATTAATTTGACCTAATTAGGGTTTAAAAAATCATTAAATTATAAATACTTGTTGGGTAATACACTTTTTCAGTTTTAATTAAAAATCCAAAATTTTTTCATGGCCTACTATAAAGAAAAAACGAAATGTTTTGTTTTTTACTTAAGTATTGAAAACCAATGTATTACAGAAACAGACATGTCAAATCAGAAAAAAATAAGCTTTTCGAAAATGTCATAGCCAACTATGATACCTATTTTAAAAAATAGAACTTTATGTTATTACAGGTAAACGAATAGTTGGAAAAAATCGCTGATAACATTATTAAATTCTCTGAAAAAAAGTGCCTGTATAATGTCTTTGTTTCAAATGTGTATCTTTTATAATAAGAAATCCGTCTTTGAACGATTTAGGGCCTAAATAGATGAAGATAAAGATTTAGTCTCCCTAATTTTTTTGTAGAAAATTTAATTCTCTACAACTTTCTATCTAACATTTTTTTTGTATCTGTAACCGTATTTGCAACGTTTTGAAAAATATGGGACAGAATGCTAATTGGTAAAAGTTTAATTTTTTTTAATATAGTTTGCGATAAAATTTTTGCATTACGTTTATATCTTTTATTAAAAATTTAATGCTCTATATGCCTGTATTTTAACCGCGTATAAAAATACAACCATTTTTTCTGAAAACTTGAATGGTAGTCGCTCTCTAGCGACACTAACGAAAGTACCAAAGACAGGAACGTTTTATTTCTGTATCGTTTCGCATCCTAACCTTTAGATATCCGTATGTTGGCCCTAAAAAAATCAGCCTGTATTTACACATAAAAAAATCCATTGTTAATGCTATGCACGTTTTGATTGCGTTCTTCGAGCTCAAACAGTCGAGCAAAAATTACGTTTTTTATTCAATTCGTAGAATGCATTGTGTACGTAGGAGGAATAACAATACGTTATTTTTTTCAAAATTGCCGCTAATGTGTTGAATGTAATTCAATCCCTTGTTGTTGTTTGATTTTCTCTTCGAGAAAATGGTGATTTATGCATTTTTGGATAAATATCAGAGGTCGCAACCGAGCGAAAAATATTTTGTTGCAGAGTTAATGAAGCAAAATGTTTACGCTGGGAATAAATTTCATATATATTGACTGTTCCAAAACTCGGACCTAAAATAGTTCAAACTTTCCGACTGTTTCTTACACATTAAAAGAATTTGTTAATTCCGGCACAGCCTGTATCTATGTTTCATTACAAGTTTAACAGTGTTTATTGAACAAAAGCGACGCGCTTTGAATGGAAAAAACGTCACATCCAGATCCAGCGCTGGGAGGAAATATTAATTTATAGCCGAGTTTTATGCCCAAAACAACAAAACAGTTGTTTTTGCTCGATTTTTCCCCCAAACTATTTCGTTTTTGAGGCAAAAATCCGTAAATTAACACCAGCCGAGGCTGTTTTTCCTCTTCCTCATTTACTTGAAGATTGATGCGTCCAAGAATCCGGTATTAAAGTGGCGATTAATCAAAGTCACCTAAGTGTGCAAAATGCAAAACTGTCTCTGCATCGAGTGGTCCAAATCCGACTTTTCGGAGGATCAATAACGACAAGGACGTGAAAGGGTCGGATTCCCTGTTTTTATATATCGCAGCAATTCATCCGTTACCGATAAACACACCTTTATTTTTACAGTTCGCCCTGAGGGCCCCCATGTTGTGCTTCCAAACCGGGCATTAATAATAATGAATACGGAACGGTTCTCCTAACAGCGTGGCCCTTAAGTCAGTTTTGAAAACATCGGCAAGTGTACGCCATTTCCTGGGTTGCACTGCGCCATTCCGGGGGCTTTTATTACACTGCAACCCCACGCAAACTCCGCTCATGTTCCGCAAAACAAAACAGGACAATGCGATCACACCAGTCCCAATTCCGGCCGAATAATAATATCAAACAGGAGAGAGGAAGCGAAAAATCGCTTATTCTCCGACAATATTGAATCATGAAAGTGTTAAAGCATGGAATAGAGTCGACTGATTGAATTTCTTTTTGTCATCATCGCGTGTTTACTTCATTTTATTTTCATTCCCTACTCAAGGTGAACCGAATCCTACAGGGTTATTCATATTTATGAACCTCAAAAAGGGCCTATGAAATGATGCCAATTGAGATTATAACTCGTGTCCAATCGAAACTGATAAGAATTTTACAGCCCTGGGAAGTAGGGGTATGGAAAGACGTTTTTGTACCATAACTTTGGAACCATTTGACCAAATATTACAAAACTTGGTAGACTTACTAAAGAGAATATGCCTTTTAATCTGGTAATTACGAAAACCGGATGCATCCACCCAGTTTCCGGTTGCAGCATTTCCGGGTCACATTTTTGTGTTTTTCTAATTTTTTGCCCTCTTAACACTACTTTTTTATTGCCTAAATCGATACAGTAATCAATTGCGAATAAAAAAGGTATAACCTTCTACACTAAAATGCACTATTTAATAGTTATTTTAAATGAAACAGAGGCTTGCACTTGACCATAGAGTTCCTAAATTGGGAGAGTTGGGACACTGAATGTCAATTTTCGAAATTTTGTTTCATATACGTCGGTTGGAATGTGTAAAAAAACAAATTGGGATAGAAATCAGTGGTGTTACACATGAAATTTGGCGAAGTCAAAAAATTTGTCAACAAATATTTCCATTTTTCGTCGCCTAACTGTGTTTAGAAATGGTTTAGACTGGTAGTCGTCGTCAATTCACTGTTTTTTTTTATATGAACTCCAAATTTTAAAAGAGATTTCTTTGCAAGTACAAGAATTTTACGTCTAAACTTTTCATCATAAACATTTTTTCCTTAACTTTAAGAAATTGTAATCATCGATGAACGAGAGAAAAATTGAGCCTTTCCTGTCAAGTTTTACGTTTATTATTAACAAGCATTTGGAAAAATGGATTGTCTAAATAATGTTATGTACAAAGTCTATGAGGTTTTGGGAATTTGTCTATGCATTTATAAAATACGTTGGTACTAGAAACTAGAACCCAAAATTGGTTCTAATTTTTAGGAAAGTTGAATCTGTCGCTGTTTGGCCGCCTTTAGCATCTATGTGAACTTTAGATTCTGTTTCAAATTATAAAGTTATTGGAATTCACGATTTTGTTACGTTTTTCATACGAGAACACCTTCAATACAATTTTTTAGAAAATTTAAAAAGACGACAGGAAATATGAAGGGTTCTTGATGACCAATTTTTGGGACGAGATGTTTAACTAAAAATTGTGACTGAAAGAAAAGCATTTTTAGCATTGAAGTATGTTTTAAGTTATGTATTTAATATTAAAATAAATATCGAAAAATTTCAGAAATGTAAACATTAATATTGGTAGGTATTCAATTATTTTCTTTTTTTTAAATAGTAATCCCAAAATTTCTACGTTTTCTACGTCCCTGGTTAAATTTGACGTAAAATTATGTCATTTTATGCATTTGACAAAAATTATAACCTTGAAATTATTTTCGACATAAACCTCTGACATAAGTTACTAACAAAAATTTTAATAAGGGATAGAAATATATGTCTTAGCCACATAATACAAAATTGTCTTGGTTTGACGTTCAGTGTCCCAACTCTCCCAATAAAGGAACTCTACTTGACCAAAATCAAAAAAGTATAAATTTTGAGCAGACGATATCCGTAGCAATGAAAGAACATCTGCACTCAAAGCGCTGTCAAGTCCTGTCAGACACTTGTCAACTTTAACTTTGGACAATTTGGGGCTCTAAATTGAAAATATTTAATAAAAGGGTTTAGTTCCGTCTCTTAATCTAACCTACAAAAAAATTAAACCAATCTGGTAGCATTTTTCATTGATTAATTCACCCAAAATTCACAAAAAAAGTCATTAGTCGTTACCTGATTATTTGTTCCATTCCGTACTTTTAATACACCAAATTTCGAATAAAGACATTAAAACTCTTAAAAGCGTACCCTTACTAAGTGGGTGCATCTACTCGCTTGTCTTCCAGACACTAAATGAACAACACTCAGTTCACTACTAATTTGCATTATTTTGTAATAAAAGCAGCGGTATTTTTGACTGAATTTGTATAGTTTTCTTCTAGAAATTCGGCTAACGATGTCTACAGACGCCTGCGCCGGTCTTACGTACGACATAACATGTAAAAACTCAAGCTTGATCTTGATCATTTTTTCAAGTTATTTCGTACGTATGACCAGCGCAGGTGTTTGAAGACATCGCCGAAATTTTAGAAAAAAACAATACAATTTGCAAACAATCCAGTCAAAAATAACGGTGCTTTTTTACAAAATAATGTGAACTGAGTGGTTCATTTAGCAACATTGTAGTGTCTGAAAGACAAGCGAGTAAATGCACCGACGTAGTAGGGGTGCACTTTTAAGAATCTTAATGGCTTTATTTGGAATTTGGTGTAATAAACGTACTGAATAGAACAAATAATCAGGTAACGACTAATGACTTTTTTGTGAATTTTCGATGAATTAATCAATTAAAAATGCTACCAGAATAGTTTAAATTTATTGTAGGTTAAGTTAAAAGACTGAACTAAATCCCTTAATTAAATATTTTCAATTTAGAGTCCCAAATTGTTCAAAGTGAAAGTTGACAAGTGCCTGACACGACTTGACAGCGCTTTGAGTGCAGATGCACTTTCGTTGCTACGGATATCGTCTGCTCAAAATTTATACTTTTTTGATTTTGGTCAAGTGAATGCCTCTGTTTAAAATAACTATTAAATGGTGCATTTTAGCGGTGTAAAAGGTTACACCTTTTTTATTCGCAATTGATTACTCTATCGATTTAAGCAATAAAAAAGTACTGTTAAGAGGGCAAAAAATTAGAAAAACACAAAAATGTGACCCGGAAATGCTGCTACCGGAAACTGGGTGGATGCATCCGGTTTTCGTAATTACCAGATTAAAAGGCATGTTCTCTTTAGTAAGTCTACCAAGTTTTGTAATATTTGGTCAAATGGTTCCAAAGTTATGGTACAAAAACGTCTTTCCATACTCCTACTTCCCAGGGCTGTAAAATTCTTATCAGTTTCGATAGGACACGAGTTATAATCTCAATTGGCATCATTTTATAGGTCCTTTTTGAGGTTTATTTATTGTCTCATAAATACGAATAACCCTGTATTCTAGCGAGACATGTCAGTGATTCGAATTCGAAACACCCAGTGTATTTCATTTCCGTTGTTCGCCCTTTGACATCTAACGTCTTAATGAAGCGCATTGTTTAATATCCGGCACAATATTTACCAAATTTTAGTACACCGTTGTTCCTTTTACAGGCATTCAAACATAAATAATTCCCGTTTTTGTAAACGCAGTAAAGCGTTTTATTCGCTGCTAATCCCGCAAAACCGCCACCCGATGAGGGAGGATTCACCGGTTTTTTTATTGACCCACATTTGAGTCAGTCGTCGCCTTAATTAGAAGCAAATGGAATCACTTCGTCTATTACAGAAGTCTTAGAGGGAATGCTGCTTTTATCATCTTAATTACGACACCATTCATCGCAGTTGATGTTCTAACGAACGAACGGATGTGTGCGGGGTTATCCTGTGTTTTCATACGAAGTAAATTGGAAAGGGCGATGCTAATCCGGGCTTGATTCCATAAAGTGGAAACTAACCCCGAAAAACACAGAAATAAATGTACAGGACGGTGCATTTTTGATG